>NW_015388354.1:62660-68095 GCF_001527695.2 Protobothrops mucrosquamatus | reverse complement strand
AATCTGAGGTTTCAGAATAGCTTCTAATTGCTGATCAAATCCCTTTGCAAATTCCATTTTAAGCAGGTAAAAAAAGCTTTGATGGTCAATCTAAGATTCTCAGTGACCACACAGAGATGCCTCTAGTTTGCCCACAAGCAGAAGGCAGGCACTTATGGCTTTGCCCAACATGGTACGAGTGTTTCTGCACAATTTCACTTTCCTCCATGACACCACACTGGACACTCAGCCATCTCACTATCTAGGAATCCCTAATTCTGGTATCCCACATTAATCTGAGAATTTTCTTCCCACGTTTCACACCCCCAGTTAAAAAGGACTAAGGTGGGACTGGAACTCAAGAGTCTCCTGGTGATTGGCCCAAAGTCACTCAGGAAGTTTTAATGCCTGAGGATTAGAACTCAGAGCCAGCTGGCTTTCATGTGTAAGGCAGGACTAGAACTCAATCCCCTGATGATTGGTTCCAAGTCACTTGGCTCCAACCCCTTTATTTTGAAGGTGGGATTAAAATTCCAGTGATGGGCCTAAGTCCCTCAGCTGGCTTTGATTCCCCAATGCTCCCCAGGCACTCTTGCCCCCCAACACAAAAGGCTCCCCCTCCCTTCACCCAAATAGACAGCTGTTACTCAGGCCCTGTCCCCCTCGGCAGGTGGGCCACCTGAGCCCCCTTTTCTGTCCTGCTGCCTCCTTGAAGCTGGCCGGGAGCCTCACCGGGAGCCAGTGGGAGCGCAGCAGGCTGAGAGGAGCAGGGCGGCTGGAGGGGCTCCCAGCCAGGCTGTGGGGATGGAGGGCGGGGGCTCCCTTCGGCTCTTCCCCACAGGCCGCACCAGGGCTCCTCCGTCTCAAGAGGTCACAGCGCCCCCGGCCAGGAGAGCAGCTGGAGGAGCCGCGGAAGGCAAGCATGGAACCCGGGTCTGAGGGTGAGAGGAGCCCAGAGGGGGGGCAGGGGAGCTCCCTCCTTTCCCCGGACAAAAGCAGGGCACTCCGCATTTAGCCCCCGCCCTTCTCCATCTCCCAGCACCTCCTTTGGCTTTGCTCGGCCCGGTGGTCCCCAACTCGCCCGACAGGAGAGCCCCCCACTAGTCTTGCCAGAGCGCCACCTGGCCCTTCCCACAGGGGGCGCCCTTCCTCCCAGGAGCCCCAGGGATCCGCCCACCTGAGGCTCCTGCCTCCACCCCCTCCGCAGCCGCTGCTGCCCCACCAGAGGACCCCGCAACCCCAGAGACGCTTCAGCTCCAGTCCACCCTTAGGCCCTCGGCCAAGCCCTCTGCGGACCCCCCGTGGTGGCCATTCCAGCAGCTCCGTCATCCTGGGAGAGGCTCGCTTTGCCCCGTCTGACTCTCAGACTGGCCCTCCCAAGGGGTCCCTCACTCTTCCACTGGGGCAGGACCAGATCTGGCTGGGACCGACTGACACTCCTGGAGATTTTGGGTGGGTGGTTGAGTTAGGCCGGCTGGTGGGCTTTCACTCTGCTCCCGAATGGAAGAGCTGCATAAGGGAAGGTCACAAATGTGCTCCAGACACTTTGTGGCAGCTGATCAGGGAGGAAAACTGCATGTAAAGAAAAAACAAGAGAGAGAGAGAGAGAGAGAGAGACAGACAGACAGACAGACAGACAGACAGACAGACAGACAGACAGACAGACAGACAGACAGACAGACCGTCATGTGTCTGAATAACGAAACACTTCAAAGAAGTGTTTAACTTGGAGGGCAAAGATTCACTTCCCTTCCTTTTCCCAGGCTTTTCTTATTCTCCTCCCCACTTTCTCTGTCACCTGAATTAACTCTAAAAATACCAGACAGAGGGTATAGGTTGCTTTCACTGATTGTATTCAGGGCCCTATAATCCACGCATAAGCGTAAAGAGCCGTCCTTCTTCTCTCTAAAGAGGACCGGGGCAGCCACTTTAGGCTTGGCTGGCTCAATGAACCCCCTTTCTAGGTTTTTCTTTATGAATCTTTCCATTTCCTCCTTCTCCTTTGGGCTCATGGAGTATAATCTGAGCTTCGGGAGTTTTGCCCCAGGCTTGAATTCAATGGCACAGTCTGTGGGTCGGTGGGGGGGGGGAGCTCATCCGCCCTCTCCTCACTGAAAACTTCAGCAAGGTCTCTGTATTCCTCTGGTATTTCTGGTAGTCCCTTTTCCTCTCCCATGGATGCTTTTTCTGTTCTTGATTCTGGTAGCCCCCCTTGGGATTTTAAGTCCATAGGGTTCCCCTTCGGGAATTTGATTTCTGCCATCCTCCAATCCACCCAGGGGTTCCATTTTTTTTAACCATTCCATCCCTAGAATCATTGGGCATTCCATGCCTGGGGTCACCACAAACGTTATGTCCTCCTCATGTTTGCCCAGGGAGAGGTGTATTGGTAAAGTGGCTAGGGTAGCTGGCGCCCCCCCTGCTATGGACCCATCTAACTGGCCAAATGATATTGGTTGTTCCAGTCTCCTCAACGGAATGCCCAGATTCCCCACTAGCGTTGGGCTAATGAGGCAGCGGGTGCAGCCAGAGTCTATTAATGCTCTCACCCTCACGGCTTTGGCCATGGGGGGAATGAATATAGTCACTGTCTTGAGGATGGGTGAGATGCATCCACTTACCAGGGGTTCGCCCTCCGAGCTGTCGTCTGAGGCGTCCACCAGCCCTGCGGTGTAGGCTGGGGTTCTTTCCCCCTGCTGAGCAGAGGTGGGGGATTCCACAGCTTCCATCATTCTCATGGCAGGTTCTTTTGGCTTAGCTGGAGACTTTCCAGAGTTACTGGCCAGTGATCTGTCTGGGTTGTGTTGGGTGGCTCTTAAGCGGCATTCTACAGCTCGATGCCCTTCTTTCCCGCACTTGAAACACCCCGTTTGGTTCTTGGCCGTAGCCAATGGTTTCACTGGTTCGCGTGTCAACTCAGGCGGTGAGCGACTCCATTGTTTTCCTCGGCGGTGCCTCTTCAATATGTCGATCTCTGCTTCCTCTGCCAAGACATACCGTTCCTCAAGTTGGTGTGGGTCCCCTCAAGTTGGTGTGGGCATCATATAGGTCATAATTTAGACCATCTTTGAAATGGCTAAGGAGGATGTCTTCTGGCCAGTTCAGTTTGCTGGCAATGGCCTGGAATTCTTGCGTATATTCGGCTACCGGGCGTTTGCCTTGC
Source organism: Protobothrops mucrosquamatus (assembly GCF_001527695.2). Lineage (NCBI taxonomy): Eukaryota > Metazoa > Chordata > Lepidosauria > Squamata > Viperidae > Protobothrops > Protobothrops mucrosquamatus. The sequence continues at coordinate 64,953 of NW_015388354.1, read as the reverse complement.
CTCATCATTTTTATCCTTTTGTGGGCTTTGCGATCAGCCAGGGGGTCCTCAAATCGTCTTCTCAGAGAGGACATAAAACGGTTGACGTCGTTGAGCTCTGGGGCATTAGAGTCATGCAAGTTCACCACCCAATCTGCGGCCGGCCCGTCCAGGGCAGATTGCACGATCCGGATACAGGCTTTGTCGCTGGGGATGTCCTGCCCGTATTCCTCCATGTAGCTGAGGACTTGGGTTAGGAAAAACCCCAAGTGTGTTGGCTCCCCTTTGAATTTCACCTCCAGTGGCGGACGTCTTTGAATGGATCGGTGCCTTCGTTCTCGATGGTAGTCTCTTCCATTCAGATTGCCATTGTGGTTCAGTGGGGGGTGGGGAGTACTGGATCAGCAGATGTCCCCGGGGCTGCAGGTTCCACTTCCCCTTCAGTGTCTCTCCCTTTGTGACTCCAGGAGCTGGGGCGGGCATAGGGCTCAGGATTCTCCTCTCCTAGGGAGATGAGAGTTCTCTTCATTAGGTCGATCGCTTTCTCTAGGATCCAGCCCGAGTACGGTGCCCAGCTCCCTTCCTCTTCACTTGCATGCAGGGATTTTTCCATCTCCTGCTTCCATTCTGGTTGTTTGGCCCCCCATCTCAGGGTCACCTTTCTTGATTTCTTTTCCCACTCGCCTTTCTTTCCAACGTTCATTGACCACCGAGGTTTGTGGTCCCGTATCTCCACCACCTCTTCTCCTGAGGACTCTGACCTCTCAGATCCCAACATCTGGCAGGGTTTCAGCCGGGGCAGCGGCTCCCTTTCCGGGGAGTTTTCTCCCTTCCTTGCTCTACCGTCTGACATGGTAATTTTTGCAAAGTCCCCCGGCAAGGGTCTTCCTTCCAGGTGGACTAATTTTGCAAGTCCTGTCTAATGTAAGGACCCACCCCACTTTGCATCTTAAGAAGACAGAACTCTTGGAATATTTCTTCCAACAGGCATCTTTATTAAGAGAAAGCTGGTTGCAGGCATTCTAGACAGGACTTGGGGTCCAAGCTCTCCCATTCAAGGTTTTAAGGGATTCCCCCAATAGCCCCACCCCATCACCCCCTTCTTCCAGCGACAGTCCCAGGCATTACATTCCCACCCCCTTTTCCTCACTGCCGGGAGGAGAAACTTCAGAAAGGATTACATGAAAGGTAATGGCCCCATTGTTATTGTTAGTCCTTTTGGTGATATCCATATCCAGTCCCTTTGAAGTATACTGAAGGAAGTGAGGGCCATAAAGCCCCTTTGTTCACCCCCTTCCCTTCATCGTATGACAGAATCCAGAGAAGGCAGAAATAGAGTTTTCCATAGTTGATAACTAGAGATGAAATATAATTGGATTCTGACATTTAGGACCCATTTCATGTGGACTAAGGCTATTTATCAGGGTCAATGACCTTCACTAAGAATTGAACATGGGGAGTAGAAACCTTACAGTTTTCTTTGTATAGACCACTTGGGAGGCTTCAATACTATTGACCAAGGTGTTCTTCATCTGCTGTAATATTGAAGACTATTTTTAGCTGATTCAGCCATGTCCACCTTGGGATGAGAAATCCTCAAGTGCTGGAGGATTTGTTGTTAATAGCCTCAAATTTGCTTGTTTCTTGTCTTCAAATAGCAAAGCAGGAGGGAATTCTGTTGAACAGTCCCTGAATTGAGGTTTGGACTGAATGTGATGAAATTGAATCATGACTGGATGGAGCTCCTGGTGGTCCCATTGGAAGAGAAGCTTCATCTTGTCCTGCTTAGGGAGAGGTCATTGGGAAATGGCTCTCTGAACAGGCAAGTCCATGGTCTGTGACATTTTAAAGGAGTCCAGACCTGGTCAAAGTTAACCATATCTGTCTTTCACCCAATTGGGGGGAGTAACTGGGTTTCTGCCTCCAGGAAGGTCCAAGGAGGTCCAAGACTTTCACTTCACATAAAATGACAGTGACCAGTGACAGTATCCCTTGACCCAGAAACCCGAAAGACCTAAACACAACTTTCCTTCAAAGAAAAGATCTTCCTGATATCAGGAGAGAGATTTTGACAGGAAAGGCTACTTAGATTTGGCCTTCCGCTATTAAGAGAGCTCTTCATCTGAAAATCCATTGAATGGCATTGTTTATCCTGAGTCTTAGCTACCTTCAGTCTCTCTGGGTGAAAAGGAGTCTCCCAATTTAACTAATATTAAATGTGGGTCTGTCTTTCCACGACAGTTGGAGTCTCCTAATTGCAGTTCTTCAACACAAAGGACCTTTTCTTGGATAACTTGAGGGGCCTTAGAAATAT
>NW_015388354.1:56213-62130 GCF_001527695.2 Protobothrops mucrosquamatus | reverse complement strand
AGCTCAGAGAGCACCAAGGAGCCTTCACCCTACTTAAATACTAATAAAATAACAATTTAATAAATCTTTAACAACAAATTTATTCAAAAATTTAATGAGTAGATCATCATAGCAATGGATATATGAAAAATAGAGGGATGCCTTTTAATACAACCATTAGGAGGAACTGATTGTTTGTCACTTAATTCTTAAATCTTTTCTGAATTTGCTCCCTCCACACTTTATTAAGTAGAAAAGGACTTTATTGCAATGTGTTATGCCAGAAGCAAAAGGGAGGAACTAAGGAAAGAATCTGCCAGGGTCCCATCTCCTACACCTGTTTGGAAGGAGTCAGAGATTTCATGTTCACCTAAGTGAAGCCCAGAATCTACTTGTCTAATGTCCATTTCTCCTCTCCTTCTCCATGGATGGTGAGTCCTAACCTATTTTCTTTGGCATTCCTATTTTTTCTGTTTAGTCTCTGCCTCAATCCAAATGTGTGGGAAATTGTCATCCTAAATTTGTCAAAACGGCTCAAGAAGGAGAGCCAGTTTGCTGCTACGACTGCGTTCCTTGTCCGGAGGGGACCATCTCCACTCGGAAAGGTGGGTGATACCAGAAGAAAGATCAGGCTTTATGGAACTGGATTTAACCACAGCATTTTGATGAAAGTGCAAATTAAAACATGCATTGAAGCTCAACTCTTTTTTGTTTATTCAAAATGAACTAGAAATCCTCCAATTTCAGATACTGTAGCTACATAGGTATTAGAAAATTATATTATCAGTTTTTTTCTTGTGGAATAGTTAAGCAACACATCTGGAAAAATGTTCCTGGAACATTTCTCAAAAAAAAAAAAAAAGGTTTTCTTGAAATGTAAAAAAAAAAAGAATATTAAAGAATTACTGGTTTTTGACTTTCTCAGATACAGAAAAGTGCACCAAGTGTCCGGATGATAAATATCCAAATATAGACAGAGTCCGATGTATCCTCAAAGTTATAACCTTCCTCTCTTATCAAGAACATCTGGGCATCATCCTGGTCTCTTTTGCTCTACTCTTGTTCCTAACCACAGGCCTTGTCTTAATCATTTTCATTCAATATTTAGAAACTCCCCTTGTCAAAGCCAACAACCGGGACCTCTCCTACATCCTCCTGGTCTCCCTCCTGCTTTGCTTCTTGTCTCCTTTTCTCTTCATTGGTCAACCAAGGAAAGCCACCTGCCTTCTCAGACAGATGGTTTTCAGCATCATCTTCTCAGTTTCTGTTTCTTCTCTCTTGGCCAAAACCATCACGGTGGTGCTGGCCTTCCTGTCCACAAAACCAGGAAACCACGTGAAGAGATGGTTGGGGAAGAGCTTGGCCAACTTCCTCATCCTTTCTTGTTCTGCAGTCCAAATTATCATCTGCTCCTCCTGGCTGGGAGTTTCTCCCCCCTTCCCTGACTCTGACCTCCACTCCCAGCCTGGAGAGATCATCCTGCAATGCAACGAAGGGGCTGTTGTCATGTTCTACATCACCCTTAGCTACATGGGCTTCCTGGCTGCCATCTGCTTCACGGTGGCTTTCCTGGCCAGGAATCTGCCTGGGGCCTTCAACGAAGCCAAGCTGATCACCTTCAGCATGCTGGTCTTCTGCAGTGTCTGTGTGACTTTTGTGCCCACCTACCTGAGTACCAAAGGGAAATACATGGTGGCTGTGCAGGTCTTCTCCATCCTGGCCTCCAGTGCTGGTCTGCTGGGCTGCATTTTCCTCCCCAAGTGCTACATTATCCTTCTGAGGCCAGACCTGAACACAAAGGAGCATCTTACAACTAGAATAAATGTAAAAACATGAGGTATAACATGTGATGTTGGAAGAATTCTAAAACTTCCTTTTACTTGAAAGGAGATATTCTTTCCATTTAGATAGTATGCAAGAGTCAAAGAAAATCTTATCTATGTGTTTCAAAATGGGAAAATGTTGAACGACTGGAATTCTTGTAGCTCCCTTCCCTTTAAGCTCAATAAATCTTGCTAAAGAGAACTCTGTGAAAGTCATTCAGGAGAATTTGCTACAGAATGTGACACCTTATAAAAAATAATGTGGCACTTTTTCCTACTGACTTTTTCCTACTGACAGCAGCTAAAAGTGTCTATATGAGAGAGAGCAAGTAGGAAAAAAGGTCAGGAGGAAGCTGTGGGAACCAAGCACCAACCGGGTTGCTTGATCTTCTCCAGGAGATTCCGGAATGATGTGAAATGCCATGTTTGAGCGGCTTTCAGCTGGGAAGGGAAATCTTCATCCTTCTTATATAGTTCTTTCTTGATTTCCTGATAAAACCTCCTGTGCAGAAAGTGTTCAGCAGAACAGCTGTCTGGGATTTCAGCTTGGGATTGTTTTTATTTTGGTGTGTACCTAAAAGAAATTTCCTCTGTATTTTTTTTCCTTTTCATCAACCAAAGAAATAAAATAGCAGTTTTCAGGCCCTTTAATTTTCCACTCTACAATTTGTAGGTAAAGCATTTCTCTGCTCCTCTTCCAAGCTTGGCTTGTCTGGACAAGATGTCCAGGGAAAGAGGACCATAAGACTTTTCCCAGGAGGAGACTGAAGGGATCCTGTCTGAAGGCAGCCGCATCATTGACTGAGTAGTCTGGACTTAAGCAGGAGCGTTCAATGCTCTGTGTCAGGATCCAGCTATATTTCCTTTCTATCTATCTCCTCTGATCTAAAAAACCAATTCTTACCCTCTCCTGAATCCTGCCATATTCCTAAGGGGGAGGGGGGAGTATGCATGAGGGTTTTATTACTTTCACTTCCTCTATTCACTACAAAGTAACCTTTTGTTTATTCACCTCGGGTCTGCTAACCATCACAATGTAACCATTAGCCTTTTATCCTATGTCCCTTTGAACTTCTCCTCCTTACCGACCAGCTAGGAAGGGGGTGTGAAAGGATGCAGCCTCCGGAATCTGGTTTATTTATCTGTCATCAAAATAAGGTGTGAGGAGCTGGTACAATGGAGCCAGATTGTCCATGTACAATGGAGCCAGATTGATGTTATCTTTCCTGGATTTAACACTTAGAAATCTGCTGGTCTAAAATCACCCAGAAGAACTGCAGGGTGGGAGCTGCTTAGGGACAATTTAAAACATCGATTTGTAAGAAAATCCCTCAGATCCTGTCTATCCTGCCTGCTATCAATTTCTCTTAATAAAGGTTCCTGTTGGAAGAAACCGTTTCCAAGAGTTCTGCTTTTGTTGGAGGACTTTGCAAAAAATACAATGTCAGACGACGAGGCAAGGAAGGGAGAAACCCCCACGGAGAGGGAGCCTTCCCCTTGACCGAAAACCTGCCAGCTGTCGGAATCTGAAATGTCATACTCCTCAGGAGAAGTGGTGGTGGAGATGCGTAACCACAAGCCTTGGTGGTCAATGGGTGTTGGAAAGAAAGGCGAGTGGGAAAAGAGATCAAGAAAGGTGACCCTGAGATGGGAGGCCCACCAACCAGAATGGAAGCAGGAGATGGAGAAATCCCTGCACCTTAACGAAGAGGAAGGAAGTTGGGCACAGGACTTGAACTGGATCCTAGAGAAAGCTATCGACCTGATGAAAAGAACCCTCAGCTCTCTACGGGAGGAGAATTCTGAGCCCTGCGGCCGCACCAGCACCTGGAGCTGCAGCTGGAGAGACACTGAGGGGGAATTGGAACCTGTAGTCCCGGGGACATCTGCTGATCCAGTAGCGACCACTTCAACAACCCCCACTCCCCGCCGACCCGCAGATGGCGATCAGGATGGAAGACAATACCTCTGATGGCGAAGGCACCGATCCATTCAAAGACTTCCGCCGCTGGACACGAAATTCAAGGGGGAGCTGACATGTTTGGGGTTTTTCCTAACCCAAGTCCTCAGCTACATGGAGGAATATGGGCGTCACATCCCTAGCGACAAAGCCCATATCTGTATCATGCAATCCACTCTGGACGGACTGGCTGCAGATTGGGTGGTGAATTTGCACGATTCCGATGCCTCAGAGCTCAACGATTTCAACCGTTTCATGTTCTCTCTGAGAAGGTGATTTGAGGATCCCCTGGCTGATCGCAAAGCCCATGAAAGAATCAAAACAGTGAGGCAAGACAGACGCCCGGTAGGCGATTATACGAAAGAATTCCAGACCATTGCCAGCAAGCTGAACTGGTTGGAAGACATCCTCCTTAGCCATTTCAAAGATGGCCTAAATTACGACCTATATGATGCTTGCCTGCCCCGGGAGGACCCACACCAACTCGATGAATGGTACATCCTGGCAGAGGAAGCAGAGAGTGACCTACTGAAGAGGCACCGCCGAGGAAAACCATGGGGCCGCTCGCCTCCTGAACCGACGCGCGAACCAACGAAGCCACCAGCTATGCAGGAGAGAGGGGCATAGGGCTGTAGAATGCCACTCGAAAGCCACCCAGCAAATCCCAGACAGATCACCGGCCAGGAAATCCAGGAAGTCCCCAGCCAAGCCAAAAGAACCCACCATGAGAGTGATAGAGGCTGTAGAATCCCCAACCTCTGCCCAATGTGGGGAAGGAACTCCAGCCTATACCGCAGGGTTGGTGGATGCCTCAGACAACAGCTCAGAGGGTGAACCCCTGGTAATTGGACCCATCACACCCATCCTCAAGACAGTGACTATATTAACTCCCCCCATGCCCGAAGCTGTCCAAGTGAAAGCTTTAATAGACTCTAGCTGCACCCGCTGCCTCATTAGCCCGACGCTAGTGGGAAATCTGGGCATTCCAGTGAGGAGGCTAGAACAACCAATCTCATTTGGCCAGTTAGATGGGTCCATAGCAGGGGGGGCGCCAGCTACCCTAGCCCCTTTACCAGTCCACCTATTCCTGGGAAACCATGAGGAAGATATAACGTTTGTAGTGACCCCAGGCATGGAATGCCCGATGATCCTAGGGATGGAATGGTTAAAGAAATGGAACCCCTGGGTAAATTGGAGGACAGCAGAAATCAATTTCCCAAAAGGTTCTACAGACTTAGAACCCCAAGATCTGCCAAAATCTGGCTGACGTTTTCAGTGAGGAGAGGGCGGATGAGCTCGCCCCTCCCACCAACCCATGGACTGTGCCATAGAATTCAAGCCCGGGGCAAAACTCCCAAAGCCCAGACTATACTCCATGAGCCCAAAGGAGAAGGAGGAAATGGAAAAATTCATAAAGAAAAACCTAGAAAGGGGGTTCATCGAAACTGCCAAGTCTAAAGTGGCCGCTCCGGTCCTCTTTAGAGAGGAGAAGGATGGCTCTTTACGCTTATGCGTAGATTACCGCCTATTGAATACAATCAGTGAAAGCAACCTATACCCCCTACCCCTCATGAAGGACATGTTATCACACCTATTGAAAGGAAGAATTTTTACTAAATTAGATCTAAGGGAAGCGAGGTAAGACCACACTTGGAATACTGCAGGCAATTTTGGTCACCATATCACAAAAAAGATGTTGAGAGTTTGGAAAAAAATCAGAGAAGAGTAACTAAGATGATCAAAGGCCCGGAGACTAAAACATATGAAGAATGGCTGCGGGACTTGGGTTTGGCTAGTCTAAAGAAAAGAAGAAACAGGGGAGACATGATAGCAGTGTTCCAGTATCTGAGGGGCTGCCACAAGGAAGAGTGGGTCACGTTGTTCACCAAAGCACCAGATGGAAGTGTTGTGTCCTGAGCCTGCTGAACCATTCAGCAGGCTCAGAAACGTTGCAAATGATCCTGGGCAGACCAAAAGCTGCCCAGGACCAGACTGGCTGTTGCCAGCCTTGTGTGCATGCGCAAGGTGCGAAAACAGCCAGATTCCTATTGGCTGATGCTGTCCCGGTTCAGGACAGTATAAAAGGCCTGCGTGCCTTTTTGGTTGTTGCTGGTTGTAAGGAGAAGTCAATAAAGAAAGCTTCTTGTTCACCATG
>NW_015388354.1:42886-55446 GCF_001527695.2 Protobothrops mucrosquamatus | reverse complement strand
GAGCAGAGAGACAAGAGGCCAGGTGAATCTGCTGCAGACTTTATTGCTGCCTTAAGGCAAGCAGCCAGGCCTAATGAATTCAAGGACCTGGAAGAGAGGCTGCGAGATCGTTTCGTTTGTGGCCTACGAAGTAGGGAGCTGCAACAGAAGATCTTCGCCAAGGAAGAAGTTTCATTCCAAGATGCATTGAGACAGGTTGCAGCTGAAGAAGCAGCGGGCGGCACTGTGAAGGCTTTGTGGCTCGCCAGAAACCCTCCAGCCACTGTGACCGTCCATCAAAAGGTCACTAGAGAAGATCCAGAAACAGATCCTGAAGAGGAAGTGAGTAGGCTACACCAGCCAGCTGACAAAAGGCCGAAGGAGTGTCCAGACAAGGCTTCAGCATCTCCTCAGTGCTTTGGGTGTGGAGGACGCCACAAGCACGCGGACTGCAGATTCTGCTCCGCCATTTGCTGGGCATGTGGAAGGCAAGGCCACATTGCCTCCGTCTGTTTCGCCAGAAGGTCCAACCTCGGGAAGAATTGCTTTGGAAAGGTACCTGGGTCCCCAGCCAACACAGGGTGGGTTTCTGTGTGTCACGCAGGAGTACTCTGAGGACAGGGACACACAAGCCCCTTAGGAAAAAGCTTTGCATTGACGTAAAGCTGCAAGGGGTTCCCTTATCAATGGAGTTGGACACAGGGTCCACTCTATCGATCATGTCACATGACACCTTCAAAAGGATTTGCAGCAGTAGTGGCCTTCGAGTCAAACTCAGGCCATCAAACTTAATCCTCACTGACTTCCAGAATTCCAGAGTCAGTGTGAAGGGGGAGGCTTCCAAAGTGCAGCATAAAGCTTTTGAAGGCTTACTAGATGTGGTGGTAGTTGGGGGTGATCGCACGAGTCTTATTGGACTCGATTGGTTCGAGGCCCTCGGAATCCAGGTGACTGGGCTGCACAGCCTGCAAACGCCAGGCAGAAGTCTGCAGGGAGTTTGCTGATGTGTCAGAGCTTGGCTCTTACAAGGGGCCTCCCATTTCCTTACGTTTAGACCCAGCTATCACACCCATTAGGATTAAGCCTAGAAGGGTGCCTTTTGCTCTCAAAAGCAAAACTGATGCAGAGCTGGACAAGCTGCTCCAGCAGGGCATCTTAGAACCCGGGGACTTTAGTCCATGGGAAACCCCCATTGTAATTCCTTTAAAGGCTAATGGAGAAGTCCGAATTTGCGCGGACTATAAATGTACATTGAACAAAGCACTGCAAGAGCATGCATACCCAGTCCCTGTGATAAGCCACATTCTGGCCTCCCTCAAGGGGGGGTGGTGCATTTTTGCAAAACTCGATTTGGCACAGGCCTACCAACAGTTACCTGTTGATGAGGCAACAGCTGAGGCTCAAACAATAGTAACACACAGAGGAGCCTTTAAGGTTAAAAGATTGCAGTTTGGGGTTAATGTAGCCCCTGACATATTCCAAAGTGTCATGGAGCGCACACTTCATGCTATTCCTGGAGTCTGTCCCTATATTGATGACATCCTCATTGCTGGGGAGTCATCTCTAAACTTAGCTGAGAGATTAAGGGCTGTCTTGCTTCGTTCCGCCAAGTGGGTCTAAAACTGAAGCAAGAAAAGTGTAAGATTGGAGTCACTTCCACTGAATTCTTAGGTTTCAGAATTGATGCTCAAGGCATCCATCCTGCTGAATCGAAGCTTCAAGCGATTCAGCAGGCCCCAAGTCCAAAAGCGAGCTGCAAGCTTTCTATAACGCATTTCTTCCACACAAAGCTGCAGTGGCAGAGCCGTTACACGAGCTCTTAGATAAACAAGCTCCATGGCAGTGGACTAAAGTCCATGAAAGGAGTTTCAATGAGGTTAAGGCCTTGCTCTCTTCAAATGCTGTATTAGCGCATTTCAATGAGCAACTGCCTGTATGCATCGCATGCGATGCATCTCCTTATGGGGTGGGAGCAGTACTTAGCCATCTGAAGGCTGATGGGACACACGTCCCTGTGGCCTACTACTCAAGGACTCTGTCATCTGCAGAGCGGAATTACGCTCAGATTGACAGAGAAGCCTTGGCCATAGTGGCTGGGATAAAGAAATTCCATGATTTCTTATATTATAATAATAATAATAATAATAATAATAATAATAATAATAATAATAATAATAATAATAATAATAATAATAATAATAATAATAATAGTAAAGTTGGAAGGAACCTTGAAGGTCACCACTTCACAGTCTACATAGACCATAAGCCTCTGCTGGGTTTGTTTACTACTAACAAACAGGCACCACACATTATTTCTCCATGTATGCTGAGAGAGTCCATTTTCCTGTCAGCATATGACTACACTTTAATTCACAAACCTGGAAAAGAGATGGGCCATGCAGATGGCCTCAGCAGATTACCTCTAAAACAGATAGAGGCAGATCCTGCTCCTGCTATTAATATTCTCTCCATTCAGGAGTTGCCTGAATCTCCCCTCAATGCTAGGGATCTGGCTGCTGAAACTGCCACTGATCACATGCTCACACACGTGCTGACATGGGTGTTGTCAGGATGTCCTGACACGTGTCCAGATACGGAGTTTCAAAGCTTCTGGCAAAGGAAGCACGAACTTTCCACTTTCAAGGGGTGCCTGTTATGGGGTAGTAGGGTAGTCATCCCACTCTCATTGAGGTCTAGAATCTTGCTGTCTCTGCAAGAGGGACATCCAGGCATAGTAAGGATGAAAGCGCTTGCGCGCAGCCATCTCTGGTGGCCTGGGCTTGATAAATCCATCGAGGCCCAGGTGCACGGGTGCCAAGTGTGCCAGCAGTCAAGGCCTGAAATGCCTCAGGCCCCAGTACATAGGTGGGAGGAAACACAAATCCCGTGGTCATGGGTACATATAGATTACGCTGGGCCCTTTCAGGGGCAATTCTTCCTTCTCCTCGTTGACAGCCATTCCAAGCGGCTGGAGGGTGTTCCTGTTTCCTCCACTACTACTGCCAGGACCATCCAGGTGTTGAGAGGGATCTTCGCCTCACATGGACTTCCAGATGTCCTGGTTTCAGATAATGGCCCCCAATTTACCTCTTTTGAGTTCCAGGCTTTTCTTCAGGCCAACTTGATCTGGCATGTGACTTCTGCTCCCTTCCACCCATCTTCCAATGGCCAGATAGAGAGGATGGTGCGCACTACCAAAGATGCTCTAAAGAGACTCACTTACGGCAGCTGGCATCATAGGTTAGCTGATTTCCTTCTTGCACATCGCACCACACCTTGCACAGCCACAGGGAAGAGCCCAGCAGAATTCTGCTGGGGTCACCGCCTCATCACGAAACTGGACAGGTTGCACCCAGACCGGGTAGCTTCACAGGTGTCACAGCTGCCGGCATCTAGGAGACTACAGGTGGCCGATCCAGTCTGGGCAAGGAACTATGGCCCTGGATATCTCTGGGTCACAGCAGTGGTATGCAAGATCTCTGGGCTGCTGTCATACGAAGTGGCCTTGGACGATGGGTGCGTCATCAGATGACACATTGACCAACTGCGTTGGAGGCTCTCCAGCAACGTTTCTGTGCCTGGCTTTGCTCTCGGGGGGGGGGGGAGGAGGACCATAATTTGCATTCTGGGCCACAGTCTTCCAGCTCCAGCGGTTTCTCACATGCTAATGCACATGTTCTAGTGACAGAAAGGGGGTCATCCCGCACATCAGTTATTGCTCCAAACAGGGAGTACCAAGAGAGGGGGTTTGCCATGGAGGCGGCTCCTGACTCTGGCACCTCCGACTCATACACGGGGGTCATGGGTTATTGGGGCACATCAGCCACTCAAGCCACTCCAGCTGTTGGTCTTGGGCTCGAGGGACAGTGCTCCCAAGAGAAGTCCATTGTGGACTTGGGGAATACCACCCCACCACGGGACTTGGGGAATTCCACCTCCCCAAGGAACTCTGGCTTGGGCTTAGAGGATCCAGCCAGTCAGCAGCTGGGTGGGTCACCTGGGTCCCTGGGGCATCAAAGTCCTGGTCTGCCTAGCCTGGCAGGCAAGCTGGCAGGCCAGGCACACTCACCGGCCATCAGAAGGTCACAGCGGGCCAAGGGCCTACCTAAATATCTTGAGGACTATGTGAGGTTTCTGTCAATTCTAAGGGAACCTTGCTGGTCCTTAACAAGATGCAGTTCTAACACTCAGTAAGGGGTGTTATCCCCAGGATATTATTAGTTGTATTTTCTTTTTGAATAATTATAATGTATGAGTGTTCTGCCTATGTGCAGACAAACTGTGCTTCACATCAACCTCCAGTCCCTTGAATACATGTACCTGTGCTGTTATATCATAAGGCATATTGTTTTATCTAGGGGGGAGGGGTGTTATGTCCTGAGCCTGCTGAAGCATTCAGCAGGCTCAGAAATATTGCAAATGGTCCCGGGCAGACCAAAAGCTGCCCGGGACCAGACTGGCTGTTGCCAGCCTTGTGCGCATGCGCAAGGCGCAAAAACAGCAAGATTCCTATTGGCTGACGCTGTCTGGGTTCAGGACAGTATAAAAGGCCTGCGTGCCTTTTTGGTTGTTGCTGGTTGTAAGGAGAAGTCAATAAAGAAAGCTTGATGTTCACCATGTGTCTTCGTTTAATGCCTGCGACCCGAAAACATAAAAGGAAGGACGAGAAACAATGGTTGGAAACTGATCAAAGAGAGAAGCAACCTGGAATTAAGGAGAAACTTCCTGATAGGGAGGACAATTAACCAGTGGAACAGCTTGCCTCCAGAAGTCGTGGGTGCTCCATCACTGGAGATTTTTAAGAAGAGACTGGACAATCACTTGTCTGAGACGGTATAGGTTTTCCTGCTTGAGCAGGGGGCTGGACTAGAAGACCTCCAAGGTCCCTTTCAGCTCTATTCTATTCATATTCAATAGGCCCTATTCTTAACATTAGGCAGGGTTCAAGAGTACTGATAACTTCTTAGATAACTTAGTCCTCGACTTACAACAATTGAGCCCAGAATTTATATTGCTAAATGGGAAATTTGTTTTGTCCCATTTTATGACTTTTCTTGCCACAGTTGTTATGTGAATGACTTTAGTTGTTAAATTAGTAACATGGTTGTTAAGTGAATCTGGCTTTCCCCATGACTTTGCTTGTCAAAAGATCACAAAAGATGGTCTTATGACCCCAGGACGCTGCGACCATCCTAAATATGAGCCAGTTGTCAAGTATCTGAATGTAAATGATGTGATCCTGGGGATGCTGCAACTGAAAAAGGGTCCTAAGCCCCTTTTTCAGTATCATTGTAACTTTGAACGGTCACTAAATGAAGTTGGGGACTACCTGTAATACAAGATAGGTAGCAACCGAGTTAAGGGACATCAACCTCCATAGCTCTGGGTGACCTTCCCCAGCAGTCTCTGGCAACCACGTTGAAGGGCAGCAGAGGTCAATTCCCTGGGCGTTGAATTGTCTTCCTCCAGCATCACTTTCTGGACACGTCCTGACAGGAAGGACCACAACCACAACAGAGCACAGCCCCCAGGGATGAGTACCTGTTTTGTTACTAACCTGGTTTTCTCCAGTTACCTTTCCTGACATGGAGACCTGGAACGCTTCAGAGGTCCCAGAGGACAAATTGCCTCTCCCTGTAATTATCACTATCCACGTCTTTGACACCTGCTTCTCCAATGACTGACTGCTTTTGAAGTAAACATCAGACTGAAGCAACATGGAAGGGATTTTGTATCAGAAAAGAATAAATGCCTCAGGTCAGGCTCTGTGCGGCACAGGTTTTGGGAGAGGCAGGGTCTGTGGTTTTGATTTTGTCTCCTTTTCAGGCGAAGTTCAGTTTGTCACTGTCTGAGTCAGGAAAGCCACCGGCTTTTCTATATTGAGAGAGTGCTTTGAATTCTTCTGTCTCTGCTGGTTGTTCTTATTAAGAATTGGGAACGGGAGTGATTCACCCCATGAATTATGGGCTTTCTGCTTCTGATGCTGCTGGTGTCCCAGCCGGTCTCTGGGAAGCTTAGAATCAAGTGCCCGCTGAATCTGGAGGACCAGGATGAAAACAGACTATGGAGCCATTACAGGCCAGGGGAACATCTCATTAGTATGATCGCCACTGTGACAAAATTACTGCATACAACACTGACCTTCAAGTTGGCACCTTATAGTCAGTTTGATTTGTAAGCCAGTCAGTGTGATGGAGTTACATTCCATCATTCCAATTATAATGTTCTCTTTTATTTCTTATTTCATTTACTCCTATATTGCAGGACCTCCCTAATTTCCTGAACCATTTGGAATTCCATGGCTTCCCTCTTTTCTCTTATTTTGTGGAAGGGACTCAGATCCAAAGATGGGGCAGAATAAAACCTGTAACAGCTCCAGATTATTTTCCTCTCTCCATCCAAACTTGAGTTCATCCCTTGAATATTAACTTTTGTTTAAACTTGTGATCGAAATGCTTCTAGTTGCCCCTTTCCCAGTCTGCTGCCATATTTTATAACACTCATTGATATACAATTCCTGATCCTTACAAAAACAAATGGGGGGGGGTGTAGAATTGCTAAATTTGTGTTACTTATTAAAAATTCTCTTCCTTTTATGCAGGTTCTAACTGAATGATTGAATTCTTTTGAATGCTGTTTAGTGAGCAGATAAAAATTAGAACTTCTACAAATAATGGTGTATTTATTTTTCTTAAACGTGGTAGAGGACTATCTCCATTCTATCTTCTCAATATTCATTGAAATTACATGGTGATGGGTGACTATCATTTCTGTCTGGTTTTGGACCAATATTGGCTTAAGTAAGGTGACCAACCTTTTTACAATGAAAAGGAAGACACAAATAAATTGAAGAAAAAAATATCATAAATAAAAGAAACATTTTATTCATTGCAACAATAATACGGAATACACTATAATATGATAAATGCATAATAAAAACATTTGTAACAATAACATTTTATATTGTAATTATGCTTACATGCCGCGCCCCTGCCCGCAGCCACCCTGCCAGCACTGCTGCCCCACCGTGTAGAGCGAGCCCCACGGCTCTCAAAGCACCAGCTGTGCCGGCTCTGGCTCCGGGGGGCAGCCCGCTGTCGATACACCCCGCCTGCAGCCACCCCGCCAGCACCACCGCCCACCCTGCACAGCCCCGTGTAGAGCAGGCCCTGCGGCTCCCACAGCATGGGGGGCAGCCAGCCACCGCCGCCCTTCACACCCCCGCCCGCAGCAGCCCCGCTGCTCCTGCCTCTTGCGCCCGCAGCCTTTATTGCCCTAGCAGGGCCAAAGATCAAGAGAAAGTTACCGTGGTGTCGCCGCTCCAGTCTCCTCCAGGTATCTTTGGGACTAACTAGGAGATGCTGTAGTTGGGTAGCAGAGAGGGGTGCAAAGTTCCTGCCAATTCGCCTTCGCTGCAGACAACTTACACGTGCAAAGTTTGCCGGCTGGGTATTTTGGCGCACTCAGCAGCAATTCCTATTGGCTTTCCAAAGCCAATAGGGGGAGTAGCACAGCTCATGCAAAAATTGAAAAAAACCCATCAAAAAAAGGTGCCAGAACGCCGTTCTGAGCGTTCTATGAGAAAAAAAAAAGCCCTGCAGATTAGTCTTCAAATATGAAAAAGGAGGACATTTAGGAGGACACTTTTCGAGGGAGGACAGAACTTTAAAAAGGAGGACGGTTGGTCACCTTAGCTTAAGACTTAGTCGGCTTGCAGAGGCAAAAAGGATTAACTGAAAAAAGTATTTTGTTACTGTCATGTTACTGCTCATGACAGTAACGAACATTGTTTTACAGGGGGGGGCACTTCAGTCAGGTGAGATGGATAGGCTATATTCTTGCCATTCAACTGGTCAACAAGAACTCCCAGTTCCTGCATAATCTCACATTGGGCTACAACACCCATGACAACTATGCGAACACACTTGGCACTTCAGAAGCCTTGCTGGACATTCTCTCCACTGGAGAAGCCAATGTGCCCAACTACGGCTGTGGAAGGAAGGACAATCTTCTCGCTCTTCTTGATGGAGCTAACAGGGACATCTCCATCCAGGTGTCAACATTAGGAGGTGTCTACAAAGTCCCCCAGGTTTGTGTGTGTTTCTTTATCAGCTAGACTGAGTGGGGTGATGATAAGTGAGTGACAGAATCAATAGAATCAAGATAACGCAAAGTATTAGTACCACTTTATAAAACCCTAGTAAAACCACACCTGGAATACTGCAACCAATTTTGGTCACCATACTACAAAAAAGATGTTGAGACTTTGGAAAAAATTCAGAGAAGAGCAATTAAGATGATACCAGGCCTGGAGACTAAAACATATGAAGAACGGCTGCAAGACTTGGGTTTGGCTAGTCTAAAGAAAAGAAGAAATAGGGGAGACACGATAGCAGTATTCCAGTATTTGAGGGGCTGCCACAAAGAAGAGGGGGTCAAATTATTCTCCAAAGCACCAAAAGGCAGGATGAGAAAAAATGGTTGGAAACTGATCAAAGAGAGAAGCAAGCTGGAATTAAGGAGAAACTTCCTGACAGTGAGGACAATTAACCAGTGGAACAGCTTGCCTTCAGAAATCATGGGCGCTCCATCACTGGAGATTTTTAAGAAGAAACTGGACAGTCACTTGTCTGAGACAGTATAGGTTCTCCTGCTCGAGCAGGGGGTTAGACTAGAAGACCTCCAAGGTCCCTTCCAGCTCTATTCTATTCTATAGATGCAACCATATCTTCTCTATGGAATTCAAGAACTGCTGTTCACCATAGCCATTGTAGGTGTCATGGCTGGGGATTGAGGTGCAGAGATCCCACAGGGATCCAGATCTACAGAGAGGGAAGGATCAAAACAGACATATCCCATCCTGACACCATCCCCATTGCTCTGAGGGCTTTTTCTGCATACTTGTGAAGTAGTAAGATAAGACATTAGTGACTTACAAGGACTAATAAAAGATCTTGAAGTAAACATGCCTAAGGAGCTAAATGCCTCTTTTATGCTGATGATATAATATTATTGTTATAGTTTCAGGTTGGGTTGGATAGTTTGTTGATTGTTTGTTGATTTCTATTGTAATAATTCTCTGATTATTAATACATCAAAGTCAAAAGTTATGGTCTTTGGAAAATGACATCATTGCCATAGATAATTATTTGATGGTGAGCCAATAGAGTGCATTAAGATCTTTTCCTAGAGGTAGTTTGCCCTGGAACTGGGTGTTGGCTCCCTCTTCATCAAACAAACAAACAAACAAACAAACAAACAAACAAACAAACTTATTTAGAGCAAAGTCTTAAATGAATCTGATGCTTATTTTTTTTTTAAAAAAAAAAACATAGCTATCCACTTTATGACCCTGTATATCACAGTCTGCATTGCCAAGATTCTCTCCAAGCTCTTATCTCAAACTGAAGTTTGGTAGTTAAAATACATCACTACTAGGACAAACCCAATTACAGCATCTGAGAAGTATCTTGCAGATGGATAAAAGGACTTCAGCTTTGCCCTCAGTGCGGATTTGGGAATTTATACATTTTTTCTCTCACACATCAGAGAACATTATTATGGATCTAAAATTAAAATGATGGAAACTGAGAGAATCCCAAAATTTGGCCTGTTAGAACATACATACTTTCAGTTAAAGACAACTTCGATTTTGTAGTCAGAAATTATATTAGGAGTTGTGGTGTCCCTGTCTCTTGTATGCTTGGAGAACAAGTTCAAAAGATTGCCTCACAAAGAGATATCTGAGCTATGCAGGCAGAGAAAGATGCAACCATCCTCAGTATGTTTGGCAGGCTGAAATGGATGAGCGGCTGCAAGCAGACCTTCCAAATTGCCAGGTAGTGAAATGCTGATTTACCAGAACATCTTAAGGTGGAGTTTACTTGAGCAAAATTTCAGAAGATGGACACAATGGTTTAAAAAATGAAGATTTAACCAATCCCTAGTAATGAATGTACACTTTTGTGGAGATCCAGAGATAAAAGATCTAATACCTCTATTATTTCAATATCAGTTGTATAAGAAACAGAGAGAGGTCAGTATCTTTGATTGTACATTAGATGAATGACCGATTGAGATCCATATATAAAAGTAACATGCAAAAATTACATATAATGCATACCCTTATTTCAGCAAAACAGTTTAGTTGGGATTTAAATATGTAGGCCTGATTGTGGTAAATTGTAGGGGTGATAAGAAATTATTTACATTTTTTTCTTAATTGTTTTTTGCATTCTTTTTTTTACATGGACTTATTAATGTCCTGTGTTCTATTTTATGCATCTTGAGATGGCCTAATGCAGGGGTAGGCAACCTTGGCTCTTTTATGACTCATGGAATTCTGGGATTTGAAGTCCACGAGTCATAAAAGAGCCAAGGTTGCCTACCCCTGGCCTAATGGCTTGTGAACAGTAAATTATTGTAATGTGGCCACGAGAACCAGACTGGCTTCATTAATAGGTAATATTTAGGACTTGATTTTACCCCACAACATAACACAGCATTCTCCATTTGTTTTTTCAGATCAGTCTTGAAACTGCTTCAGAGGCTCTGAGTGATAAAAGTCAATTTCCCTTTTTCCACCGGATGCTCCCCAAAGAAGGGATCCAGTACCCGGCAATTGTCCAACTGCTCCTCCATTTCAGATGGACCTTGATCGGTCTCTTTGCTTCAGACACAGAGAAGGGAGATAAATTTATGAGGACTTTGACTCCTATGCTTGTCAGGAACGGAATTTGTGTTGTAATATCACAACGATTGTCAAAGAGTGGACATACAGCACTCTTCAGGAATGCCCTCACTAAGTGGAGACAAGTCAACGTCTTTGTTCACTTCATGGAACTTGTTTCCATTTGGGAGAGAATTCTTCCTTTCCATTTAACACTTATGCGTTTGCCAGGACCCATTGAAGGGAAAGTCTGGATCCTGTCAGTCATGGGTAATATGAAAATGGGAAGGAGCAGACTTTACAAATATTTCCACAGTATTTGGATGTTTAATATTCAGAAGAAGAAAGGGCCCAAAAATGATGGCTTTGAACCCACTTTCTTTGTGGAACCCGATTTTGGAGATCATTCTTTTCACTGTCCTGTTTTAACGCACATCTTTTCTGCCAAAGGCCGGAGAAGATGTATCCAGAAAGGGCCACTGGAGACCGAAGAGAAATGGAACACAAAACAGATCCCAAATGACCCCCATTTCTACAGTATCCTGAAGACTCTGGCCCACGCCTTGAATGCTGCCTATTCCTCCAGATCAAGGAGGAGAAGGAAGGAGGTCAAAGAGAGGCCGGAAGCTCCAAGGCTGCAGCCATGGCAGGTAAGATACTGACAAGGATCCATCAAAATTAATTCATTTTTAGAATGTATCCAAAGGAGATGGAAACTATCTGAACCTCTTTTTGGAATAAAAGGGCAAGAGTTTTGGCCAAATTAATCACTTAGATTAGAGGATAATGTTCCAAAGATGACAGATAAAAATTATGACAGATAAAAATTATTAAACACTGCTCATTTTAAAAAGGATGTATGCATTTTAAATAAATTCCTGTCTTTAAGTGTTTGTGATTAGCCCTGTAGAACTTTATGCACATACATTTGAAGGAGCCCCTGAGACTATCTAGCCCAACCACTCCTCTCTGCCAGAACATCAGTTTATGTGACTGACGGCTGCTCTGTCTTTGCATGAAGACAGTCAGTGAAGGGGAGACTGAATTCTCATTCACTGGCTCGGTTCTAAAGCTGCTCCTCCTTTGAGGAAGTTTTTCCTCTCATTCAGCAAGAATCTCCTCTGTTGTAACTAAATGCATTTTCCCATGTCCAACACTCTGGCATAAGAGTGAACAGACCTTATGCTCCTGTGTAACCCCTTTCTGTGATTGGAAGAGTTCTGCGTCCTCCCTTCTCCAACCCACTGATTGTGTCAGTTGGAAAAGGAGCTCCCAGACTCCTCCTGGTGTTCAGCTCTTCTCCTTGTCGCCTTTCCTCAGGGCTAACAGCAGCTTCTTTGGTCTCTTCCCTGGCTTCATGGCCCTTCCCTGAAGCGGATGTAGATTTTCTGCAAATTCTTCTCCAAGCGTGGTGCATCCAAGGAGCACCTGTTGTTGGGGTCCCTCCAAACCAAGGACATTCACTTCCTGACATTTTTATGGGTGCATTTGCCTTCTTTCCGTGAGCATCGTCCTTCTGCCTCACATTTTGAGATCATTTTCATATTCTTTTTAAATAACTTTTATCATTATTCTTTCAATATAAAATACAAATAGATATACAAACAATGGAGAAAAGGGAAATGGAATAAAAGGAGGAAAAGAGAAAGAAACAAAAGTTTTTTCGATGCAGTAACATATATAGTAAGATTATAATCTCAACTTTTTGCTTATATAAAAATAATAAATATTACTCACTTCTGTAACAAGTAACTGCTTAATCGTCAAACCCAGAGTCAGAATATTATTTTCATATCTTTCAATTAGAAAGTCCAGAAATGGTTTCCAAGTGGAAGCAAAGATATTTCCAACAGACATTTGAAACATCTTTAACAATTTAATGAGGCATTAAATACCCACAGTATATAATTTT
>NW_015388354.1:36856-41953 GCF_001527695.2 Protobothrops mucrosquamatus | reverse complement strand
ATAGAATAGAATAGAATAGAATAGAATAGAATAGAATAGATAACCTTTATTGTCATTTTTTACTGTGGGCACACTGGCACACATTAAAAATGAAATTTTGTTGCTTGCTCTCAAAAGTTCACACATACATAACACACATTTAAACATGCTATATCCAAAATATGTATGAACCTACACCCTTACATATAAATAACATATAAATATTAATCACTGTCCATCTTGAATACATAATAGACCAACTCACATCACAAAATTTATCAATTCTATCTGCCTGTATTAATGAATCAATGGAAGAAGAGATGAACAAGGACTAATTGTTATTCATATCTCCCCACTTCTATGAGGAATATTGAAAATTATTTGAGTACAATTTTTAAGACAGCCCTTTTCCACTTAATTACCCACCATCCAACCCTCACTTAACTTCACAGCTTAATGAGGAAATTTGCTAATACTTCCATGAAATCAGATTATATCACAAAGCTCTCCACAATCTATTAGCAACGCGTAATGACATGCGAAGGTGGCCTTGGGGACAGAGAAAGAAATGCTAATCAGAAATTATCAAAAAAGAGGGAGGGGGCCCTCGGCCGCATGATAGGCAGAGAAAGAAACCCAGGAAGGATCCCATAATGTATTGGCCACAACTGTTTTAAATCACTTGCTTAATGTCTGACCTACATTGCTGTATTATTTAATGGTTGCTGTTACTGAAAGTCAGACTGGCTGTCTCCAAGCTGAGAATGAGGTTTGGGGCGGGAAACTGTTGCTTTAAACCTATTGGTTGCCACCTAGAGGCTAACTGTATAAATAGCTGTGCAGCAGCCTTTAAGGCTGCTTCTGTTCTGAGTTAATAAACTTGTTTGCTGTTTCAACACTCTGCCTCATTCAGTGCCTAAAGAACCGAAGATATAGCAGATCCTGCCTGACTTTTCAGGCAGCAGAATTTGTTGGTTGGAATTTTGCATTTTCAGACTTGCAAGGTTCAGTTAATGTAGCCTTACAATAGATTAGAATTAGCCCCTTTGGCCATTAGCCTGGGAAGCTACGTCTGGAGAAGCTCATGCTCATAAGTGACCACCCTGTTGTTTTCAACAGTTTATGAACAATCTCTTATGAACAATCTCTTTGATTATTTTATGATGCTCTAGAATACATATATTTTCTCAATGATATTTTCTCAATATATATGATGGACAAATTTTGCTGAATCTTTGAAGGTAGTGTTCTCCCACCTAGGAATGCTTGCAAGTTAGACAAGCATAGAAGAAAAATTCAGTTGTGAATAAACCATGTGGGATAAGAACCTATACTTTCTGATTTTAAAATTTCTGCATGCTTCCTTTTTAGTTTCATCCCTTTCTGGCAAAGAATGAGTTTTGCAATCTTTCCATCTTTAAATTGTATCTAGATGAAAATGGGGACGTAGCAGCAGATCTGGGCATCTGGGGCTTTTTGGTTCTCCCCAAGGAGGATCCCAGGAAAGAAACTCTGGGGTTTTTTGAAAGACAAAGATTTACTGTCGTCCAAGGTGTTCTTTCACGGCTAAAGTTGTTCAACAAGGTGGGAGAAAATTTGGCATCTTTTCTCTGTTTTCCAAAGCTTTAAGAACCATTTCTGGTGGGCTAAGCCTAATCATCATGGTGGAGGACCTTCACTGAGAATTGAATGTGGGGAATGATGGTTTTCTTAAACTGTTTGAGAGGCTTCAGTAGTATTCCACAAAGTGTCCCTCAGATGCTGTAATATGTTTTAAGCTGATTCATCTATACATCCAACATAGGATCGAGAGTGGTGATTCTTTAGGATATAGATGATAGTCCTTTTGTGGAGTCCCCTCTGTTATTTATTATCTCCATAAAACTGGGGAGAGGGTTCATCTGGTGCTGGGGATTGTGGTGATGACAGCCTGATCTTCGTTTCTTCCTTGTTCTCAAGGAGAAGGCAAGAAGGGTCCAGGCTACTTGAGGAACCCTCTGAGGGGGACTGGCCTGCCCCACCCAGACCAGCAGAGGGGCATACCGAGGATCCCATCAGCTGAGGAATTTCAGCTGGCGGGATCCAGGAGAAGAGCCTTCTCTGCCGAGGCTCCTGCCCTCTGGCCCTAGACGAGAGAATGGCTCCCCCTGACCTCTGGCAAGAGCCTGAAGACCTGCCTCTCCCAGATGCCTGAGAGACCCAATGGGGGAGCTTCATACTGTAGGTGGCTGACCAGTTGAGTGCAGTGCCACCTCACCCCCATGTAGCCAGCTCCCTTCTCTGCCATCTTGTCTCTATGATTATATGTTAATGTTTTTATAATAGATGTTTTTATAATAGATGTTTTTAATATTTTTCATGTTGTAAATAGTTTTTCTCTATTTTCCTAAATCGGGTACACGAAAATTTAATACATTCTAAATTTAATAAATTCTAAAATGTAATATAACTAAATCATCATACTTTAAATCCATATGTATACAAAGAATGTAGGAATGCATGGTAATACAGCCTTGAGGAGGAATTGGCTGGTTGTCACTTAATGTTTAAATCTTTTCTCAGTTCCAGACTTTATTAAGTAGAAAAGTCCTTTCTTTCAAAGTGATATGCCAGAAGCAAAAGACAGGAACTAAATGAAGAATCTACCAGTAGTTGTATCTCCTACAACCATTTGGAGCTAGTCAGAGGTTTCATATTTAAGTGAAGCCCAGAAATTACTTGGCTAATGTCCATGTCTACTTCCATTTTCCATGCATGGTGAGTCCTAACACATTTTCTTTGTCATTTCTTGTTTTTTTGCTTAGTCTCTGCCTCAGTCCAAATGTGTGGAAAGTTGTCATCCTGGATTTGTCAAGAGGGCTCGAGAAGGAGAGCCAGTTTGCTGCTATGACTGTGTTGCTTGTCCGGAGGGAACCTTCTCCACTCAGGCAGGTGGGTGACACCAGAGGAAAGGAAGGCCTTGAGAAATGGATTTAGTTTGATGAATGTCCATGTTAAAAGACTCTTTGAAGCTCAATTGTTTTCTTGTTTATTTTCAAAATACACAATTTCTTACCTAAAGGGAAGAATAACCAAAAGATCTTGAATGAGGGGCTAGGAAAGTAGGGCAGATGGTGCAAACTTTATCATTGCCAGGGAAAATAATTCTTCCACTTTTTAGTTGGATATGTCCTTCCATGTTTACCTTTCTTTCTAGGACCATCTCAGCTTTTTGAAACTTTGTCTTAGGTCCATTGTTTTTCTTCATCTGAAGCAGACTCACATTATGTTGTTCCCCAAAATCGATGCATAAAAGCTGTATCAAGCAATCAATTTCTGTTAAGGTCATCAAACACTATAAATAGAAAGATCTTGATGGATCATAGAGGGAGACGTTTTGGGCTCAACAGAAGAAGGAGAGAAAAAAGAAAAGAGAAAAGAAAAGAAAAGAAAAGTTTTGCCATAAAATTAGCCACGATGGTATTGCTGTGAGAAGAGAGTAGTAACTAAATGTACAATTATTGGGGGTAAAATGTATTTACTTTCTCCAAAGCTTTAACTATCCATGTAATGGATTAAAAGGTAGAACACTGATATTCCTTTGAACCCAATTCAAATGCCTTGGTATCATCCATACTGGGCCTTCCACTTCTTTTTTTTAAAGAAAATTTTATTGATTTTCTAGTTTTGCATTTAAATATTTAAAAAACAACATGGCGGCTGAGTTAATCGATAATTCAGTAACATACAAGTATCTTTAGTACAAGTCTCAAACTACTACATTAAATATTTCCTCTCTTTCCCCCTTAGTATTCACTGTCTCATATTTAAACTAATACAATTCTTATTATATAGATTAAATAAAAATAACTTTCTTACATTTATCAATAATTT
The DNA here is from genome assembly GCF_001527695.2 of Protobothrops mucrosquamatus. NCBI lineage: Eukaryota > Metazoa > Chordata > Lepidosauria > Squamata > Viperidae > Protobothrops > Protobothrops mucrosquamatus. The sequence continues at coordinate 38,101 of NW_015388354.1, read as the reverse complement.
TTAGTTTATAATATCCTAGCTATTTTAACATTCAATCTTTATAGACAATCAATGTCCTAATTAGTTTTTCCCAATTTTTAGTTTTTCATTAATGTTACAGTTCCCTTTATCATAATTCATAGCAAAATCTAATGTTCAGGATACACGTCTTACCTATTTGAATATATTCTTTCTCACCATCTTACATCAACTAATTAATAATACAGTATAACATTCTTATTTTCTGTTAATTTCCAAATGTCTTAAATTTAATAACCAAAATTTCTCTTATTTCAACATTTAATACTTCATCTCTTTTTCTCTTAATGTCTACTATCTCATATTTAAGCTAATAGTTTTTATTATAACAGCTAAGTAAAAACATATTTATTACATTCATCAATAGATGTTTAGCTTATAAATATCTTAATTACCTTTACATTCTACCTTTATAAGCACATCAATATTCAAATTTAACTATTAATTAAATAACCAAAGTTTTCTTTATCTCAGCTCATAATAAAATCTAGTATTCAAAATACACATCTTATCTATTTGAGTATGTTCTATTTTAATTCTCACTAATAAGTCAAAACCCCAATTTTCGTCAGTCTTATTCTAGCTTTCTTTCTTTGCCAACTCACCTTCCATGTCCGTGCTTTTAAGTCATCAAATAAATCTCCCTGGGTTGTCAGGTATATTGTTTGAAATAGAAAAAGCCATCTGGTTGCCATTTTTTTTAAAGGATTAACAAATCGTCTCTTTATTTTTCCATCTTGATGTGGTTGTCCTGAAATGTTTATCTTCCCTTCAGTCTGTTCTTCTTCTTGATCCTCAAGTTTCTTCTAGTTTATATAAAAAGTCAGTCTCTTTTCTGGGTTTTCCATTAACTGGGTTTGTTGATCAGTTGAATCTTCTATCATAGTATTTAATTGTTCCACTTCTTCTATTATATTCTGTGTACTTGATTTTTTAGTTGTAATCAAAGTTTGGGTTCGTATATCTAGGCTGACATCCTGTTCTTTTCTGCAACTTCTTATTTCATCAGTAGCTGTAAGAATAGTTTCATAAAGCCCCCCTCATTTATTTAAGAATAGTTTCATAAAGCCCCCCTCATTTATGATTTGGTATCGGAGGGGGAGGTGGACCTGGCAGGTATTACGGAGACCTGGCTGGGCCAAGAGGGGGGGTGCCCCTCGTTGAAATGTGCCCACCAGGCTACCGTGCATTTCACCAGCCGAGAGCCCAGGGTCGGGGTGGGGGGGG
>NW_015388354.1:34712-36564 GCF_001527695.2 Protobothrops mucrosquamatus | reverse complement strand
GACCCTGGACCGGGTCGTGCCTTTGCGGCCCCTCACCCGATGCCGGTCTACCTTGGCTCCTTGGTTCTCTGAGGAGCTGAGGGTGATGAAGCGTCGGAAGAGATGCCTAGAGAGTAATTGGAGGGCCACCCGCTCCGAATCCGATCGGAAATTGGTAAAGTCCCATTTAAGGACTTACCTAGTAGCGATAAGAGCGGCGAAACGAAACTATTTCTCCACTCTTATCGCGTCTGCAGGTAACCGATCTGCCGCCCTGTTTAGGGTGTCCCGCTCCCTCCTTCATCAGAGGGTCCGGGATGTCCCTTTGCAGGGTTGGGCAGAGGAATTTGGGTGTTACCTGCATGACAAAATCGATCGGATCCGGGCCGGGTTAGCCTCCGATTGGACTAGTTCAGGCGGGCCAATGGAGGCAGGTCTTGAGTCCATTTTGTGGGAAGAGTTTGATCCTGTGACCCCCGAGGACATGGACAGGATGCTGGGATGGCTGAACACCACTACATGTTTACTGGACCCGTGTCCCTCCTGGCTGGTACTGGCCTCCCGGGAGGTTACACGAGGCTGGCTCCAGGGAATCGTCAACGCTTCTTTGAGTGAGGGGTTCTTGCCGGCCGCCTTGAAAGAGGCGGTGGTGAGGCCCCTCCTCAAGAAGCCCTCCCTGGACCCGGCTGCTTTGGCCAACTACCGGCCTGTCTCCAACCTTTGCTTTCTTGCGAAGGTTGTTGAGAGTGTGGTGGCACGACAGCTCCCTCAGCACCTGGAAGAAACTGTCTATCTAGACTCGCACCAGTCCGGCTTCCGGCCTGGGCACAGCATGGAAACGGCATTGGTCGTGTTGGTTGATGATCTCTGGAGGGCTCGGGATAGAGGGTGTTCCTCTATCCTGGTCCTGCTAGACCTCTCAGCGGCTTTTGATACCATCGACCATGGTATCTTGTTGCACCGGTTAGGGGGGTTGGGGTTGGGGGGCACCATTTTACAGTGGTTCTCCTCCTACCTCTCGGACCGGACGCAATTTGTGTTGACAGGGGGGCAGAGGTCAACCTCGAGGCGCCTCACTTGTGGGGTACCACAGGGGTCAGTCCTCTCGCCTCTCCTTTTCAACATTTATATGAAGCCACTGGGTGAGATCATCCGTGGTTTCGGGGTGGAGTTTCATCAGTACGCAGATGACACCCAGCTGTACATCTCCACCCCGGACCACTCCAACGATGCCGTGGAAGTGATGTCACGGTGCCTGGAGGCCGTGCGAGTCTGGATGGGGAGGAACAGGCTTCGACTCAACCCGTCCAAGACCGAGTGGCTGTGGTTTCTGGCGTCACGTCATAGCCAGTTGGTTCCATCTCTGGCTATCGGGGGCGAGTCATTAGCTCCCGCAGAGAGGGCCCGCAACCTGGGCGTCCTCCTGGATGCTCGGCTGTCTTTAGACAATCATGTGACGGCCGTGGCCAGGGGGGCTTTTCATCAGGCTCGCCTGATATGCCAGTTGTGCCCCTTTCTGGATTGGGACGCCCTACGCACGGTCACTCAAGCCCTCGTTGTTTCCCGCCTGGACTATTGCAATGCTCTCTACATGGGGCTCCCCTTGAGGTGCAACTGGAGGCTCCAGCTAGTTCAGAATGCGGCCTCACGGGGGATCCTGGGGGCCTCTAGATACTCCCATGTAACACCTCTCCTGCGCAAGCTGCACTGGCTGCCGGTGGCCTTCCGGGTGCGCTTCAAGGTGTTAGTAACAACTTTTAAAGCGCTCCATGGCAATGGACCTAGGTATTTGCAAGACCGCCTCCTACCAAATATCTCCCTTCGACCAGTCCGCTCCCACAGAGAGGGCCTCCTTAGGGTACCGTCGGCCAGC
>NW_015388354.1:24999-34333 GCF_001527695.2 Protobothrops mucrosquamatus | reverse complement strand
TTTCTTTCTTTCTTTCTTTCTTTCTTTTTGAAGTAAAGTTTTATTTTAAAAAGCTGTCAGGATTTCAACTTTATTTTTTTAAAAGGATTTTATTAGTTTTTCTCTTACACACATATGTTAATTTTTCAACCAGCATGCTGTCTGGATTCAAAAACGCTAATACATAATCAATTCCTAATCCTTGTTCTTTCCTCTAGCCATTTGTAGAATAACTTCCAGATTTGGTAGTATTCTGTTTCTTCTTTATCTTTCAATCTCATAGTTAATCTGTCCATCTCTGCGCATTCCAATATTTTTTTAATTACTTCTTTCTCTGGTGGTATTGCTTCATTTTTCCAATATTTTGCGAAGACTATTCTTGCTGCTGTTATAACGTGTAAAGCCAAATATAAACTTTGTTTATTAGTCTTTTCTGGCATTATACCTAGTAGAAAAAGTTCAGGTCTAAATTCCACATGTTCTCCCAACATTTTTTCTAACCAAACATGTATCTTTTTCCAATAAGCCTTTACTTTACCACATGTCCACCAAATATGATAATACGTGCCTAAGTTATGTTTACATTTCCAACATCTATCTGACATATTTTTAAACATTTTTGCTAATCTTGCTGGTGACAAGTGCCATCTTGTCACCATAAAACATTTTATATAAGTGCCATCTTGTCACCATAAAACATTTTATATAAATTTTCTTTGTACGAAGTTGACATTGTCAAATTATAGTTTCTCTCCCATAATTTTTGCCATTTTTTTAGTTCTATGTTATAACCAAAGTTTTCCGCCCACCTTGTCATTGTTTCTTTAACTTGTTCACTTTCCATCTCCAAAATTAACAAAAAATTATACATTTTCTTAATTAATTTCTCATCAGAAGTTAACAATATCTTATCAAATACAGTTTGTTCTTTATAAAACCCATACATTTTCACCTCTTTTTCATATCTATTTTGCATCTGTAGATGTGCCCACCATGACAGGTTGATATCCTGATTTTCCAGTTCTTGTCTCGCTCTTAAAGTCCCATCAGTGTTTAGAATATCTCTATATGTCCAAATTTTTTCAAAGTCTACCAAGTTTGGATGTAAAAAGGCTTCCATCATTGATAGCCACCCTGGAATTTTTACATATATTTCAGTTTTAAATTTTTCCCATACTGTTAACAAAGCATTTCTTGTATAGTGGTTTTGGAAATACTTATGAATGTTATTTTTCCCATACCACAAAAAAGCGTGCCACCCCAATTGTAAATCATGTCCCTCCAAATATAACAACCTTTTGTTTCTAAGAGTTATCCATTCCTTCACCCATGTTAATGCAGATGCTTGATAGTACAAAGCCCACTCAGGTAACCCAAAACCTCCATTTTCCTTAGCATCTTGTAATGTTTTCATCTTTATTCTAGCTTTCTTTCTTTGCCAAACAAACTTCAAAATAAATGAATTTAAATCTTGAAAGAATTTTTTCTCAAGTTTTATCGGAATTGTTTGAAATAAAAATAAAATCTTTGGCAATATATTCATTTTAACTGTAGCAATTCTTCCTAGCATTGACAATTGCAAATTCTTCCACTTTTCCAAGTCTAATTTTATTTGTTTCAGTAGCTTTATATAGTTATCTTCTTTTATTGTTGAGCACTTGGCCGATAGGTATATACCAAATATTTAACCTTTTTCACTATCTGTATCTCTATTGTTTCTGACTTTTTTTTTTGCTTATCTGTAAGATTCTTAACTATTACCTTAGTTTTTTCTCTATTTATTTTTAATCCCGCCATTTCTCCATACTGTTCTATCTTTCCCCACAGTTTAGGAATCATCTCCAGAGGTTCTTCCAAAATAAATACTAAATCGTCAGCAAATGATTGTAATTTATATATTTCACCTTTTATCCCCAGCCCTTTAATTTCTATATCTTGTCTAATATTTCTATTTAAGACTTCCAAAGTGAAGATGAATAACAGGGGGGATAATGGGCATCCTTGCCTTGTGCGTTTTTTTTTATCTCAAAGCTCTCAGTACAATCTCCATTCACCATCACTTTGGCTGTCTGTTTGTTGTATATTGTTTTATCATGTTTATGAAATTCTGTCCAAAATCCATTATTTGTAATGGATCATAAATTGCCAAGAGATATTATCAAATGCCTTTTGGGCGTCTAAGAATATTAGTGCCAATTGTTTCCCTGGATGCAGCTCATAATATTCTAATACATCTATTATCACTCTTACATTGTTTTTAAGTAGTCTCTTTGGTAAGAAGCCATTTTGATCTGGATGTATAAATTCAGCTAAGTATTTTTTCAGTCTCTCAGCCATTATTGAAGTAAAAATTTTATAATCCACATTGAGAAGTGAAATCGGTCTGTACGTCTTAATCTGGGTTAAATCGGAGTCTTTTTTGGGTATTAGAGTAATATTTACTTCCATCCATGTAGATGGGAGTCTAGCTTCTAATAAAAGTCCATTACAAACATCTTTCAGCGGTTCACTTAGTATCTCTTGAAGATTTTTATATAACTCCGCCGGAAGCCCATCTGGACCTGGTGTTTTCCCATTTTTGTCTTTTTATGGCCTCTGATATTTCCGTCATTGTGACTCTTTCATCTAGCATAGTTTTGAATGTCTCTGAGATTTTTGGAAGTTTATTTTCTTCCAGATATTTTACAATTCTCTCTCTTGATGTTTCCTCCTTATCGTACAGTTCCTTATAGTATTTTTTGATTATCTTTTTTATTTCTTCATTTTTATATTGCAGATGATGTTTCCCATCTAATCGTTTATATATTGTTTTCTTCTCTTTCTGTTTTTTAAGTTTATAAGCTAACCATCTTCCTGGTTTATTGGCATTTTCAAAAAAGTTCTGTTTCGCTCTCTTTATCTGCTCTGCCACTTTTTCTGAGTCCAACAGATTTAATTTATGTCTTGTTATGTCCATTTCTCTTTTCAAAGTCTTTTTTTGTGGATTTTTCTGCAGTTCTGATTCTAACTTTACAAATTTTTCTTTTAGTAATGCATATTGTTGTCTTATCTGTTTGTTTTTCTTTGCCATATATGTTATAGCTATACCTCTAAAATATGCTTTAGCTGTGTCCCATATGTTTTGTAATGTTGTATCTTCTTTTTTATTTTCTTTGAATAAAAATTCCATTTCTTTTTTCGCTAACTCTATGAATTCTCTTTCTTTTAATATAGATTGATTTAAAGTCCATCTTAGTCTTTTTTGTATTCCTTTCCAAGTCACTTTCAGAGGGTTATAATCTGCTCATGTGCCTATTTCTATCTCAATATCCTGTATATTCATTCTCACATCAGCCGTCATCCAGATCATATCGATCCTTGAGCAAGATTTTTGGCTGTTTGAATAAAAGGTGTATTGCACTTTTTGTGGGTTAATCTCCCTCCAGACATCTTGAACTCCAATTTCTTCCGCCATATCAAAAAATCTCTTGGGTAGTCTTCTTCTACCAGTTTTTCCTGTTTTATTGCTTTTATAGTCAATTTTTCCGTCCACTATTGCATTAAAATCTCCTACTAAGCAAACATTTTGGTACTCCATTTCTATTATTTTTCTGTGTAAGTTTTTATAAAATTCTTCTTGATTGTTATTTGGTGCATAAATTGCCACTAGCAGTGTTTGCTTTTGGTGCAGAAATATTTCTACCATTAAGATTCTTCCTTCTTTTTCTGAATATACCAATTTAGAATCTATTGTCTCTTTAATATATACAGCGAGCCCTCTTTTTTTCTGATGTGCTGATGCATAGTAAAGTTTTCCAATTTTTGGATATTCCAATAGTTTATAATGCTGTTCTTTTATATGTGTTTCTTGTAGACAAATTATATCTATATTCAATTTCAGTAATTTCCTGAAAACTTTACTTCTTTTTGATGGGGAATTTAGTCCATTTATATTTACTGAAAAAAATTCCATTTTCTTTCTCCATTTCCATTTCCATTATTTGTATTTAGGTCTAGTTGATCTGATAATCCTTTGTTCTCTAGCAAGAAAAAGTCCTTCACCTTCGCCCTCCTGGTCATCTTTCTCTTTCTGTTCTCCTGTTTGTGCAGTTGCTCCTTGAGTCATCTCTTCCATTTGCTTCTGCTCTTTACTCTCCCCTTGTCTTTGTTTCACTCCTTCATCAAAATTGCTCTATTCCTTACTTCAAATTCTTCTGCTTTCCAGGCTGAATCTAATCAATATCTTGTGTTGTTCCAGTTTATTAAGATGCCTTCCGGCATTAGCCATCTAAAGTTTATGCCTTTGGTAGTCAAGAAATGATAATGTCTTCGAGTATCTCTTACTCTCTTAGGTATTTGCTTTAAAACTACAATTTCTTTATTTTTGTATTGTATTGGCTCATCTCTAACTTTCCGCAATACTTCATATCTCTTGTTGTCTTCTTTATGAACCTTACATGTACTTCTCTTGGCAGTTTATTTCTTCTTGCATAGCTAGAGTTCATGCAAAATATTTCATCGACCTCCATTTGAATTTCTCCTCTGTCTGCCTTGAAAGCCTCTGCCAGGATGTCCATAATCACCACTGCTGTGTTTTCTTCTCTGTCCTCAGGAATGTTTTGAAATCTCAAATAATGTTCCGCCTTTTCCATTTCTAGGATCTTAATTGCCCCCTCTGGGTCTTGGTTTGTTTGTTCTAATTTTTCATTTTCTTGTAATAACATTTCCATCTTTTTATCAATGTCCTCTGATTTTTCTTCAACTTTCTGTATTCTCTGTTCATTTTTAATTATCATTTGATTTTGAGCAAAGTTTTCCTTTATATCCAGGATTTCTTGACTTACATTCTCAAGTTTATTCTGTGTCTCCTGATGATTTTTTTTGTGTCTGTTCATAATTTCTTTCCATCATCTCTTGGTTCCTTTGCATCATCTCTTAAAGCAGCTTTAATGAGGTCTGTGTTTCGCTTTGAGCAGTGCTTGTTTTCTCATGTTGAAGCATTGCTTCGATAGATCCCTGTGTTGTTGGACTAGATTGTCCTACAGAGGGTGCAGAAGAGGTTTTCTTCATAAGTCTGGTAATGTTTGATGAACTCATTTTACAGTTTACAGTCTAAAACCAAAGCAGTATCTGTTTGGGTTTAGCCAAAGTCAACAGAAATAACTTTAAGAAGTCTTTTCCCTTGCAATCTCACAACAAGGTACTTTGTTATTTGCAGGTGTCTCCTCAAGGTCACTGTTATGAGAACATTTTTTCCATTTCCTTCTTTTTTCAGTATTTATTAGTACTGTCATTTCTTCTTTCGCTTCTTTTCCTTGGCTTATTTATCAATGTCCGATATTCTTAAAAAGAACACTCTCCTCCTTTGTTAATTGCCCACTGCCTTTAAGTTTGTCCTTCTGGGAGTCTTTAGTTTTCAGCTCTTTCCCATCAGGGGCTCAACATTTATCATATTCAAGGAGAAGGAAAGAAAGTTCTGGCTCACCCAGCCTCAGTATGCAGTTGATAGTCAGCTGTTTTGCAGTGCTTCCCTTCCGGCTGGAGATGACTTGAGCTGTCTTGGCTCACCCGACAGCCTTTCCTCCGCCTTTTCAGAGGGGTCTTCGGTCCACTCCGACTGGCTGCCACCTAATCCGAGCTCCTGAAATGTCCCTCCTTCTTCATTGCCCCTCCAGGGCAACTTTCCGACCCTTTGAGGGTCGCTGGGTGAAGAGAAACCAGACTGGAAAGCCGGACCTCCAGCTTTTCCAGCTGTCCCGTCAGCATCAAACCAGGAAGTCCTGATGAGCCATATTAAAGAGAGGTAGATCTCACCCAGTCTCATCCGCGCAGCTTTATAGGTACCTGGTGGTATATTTGACTTCGGCTGTCTGCAGCCTAGTGACGAGCCATATTTCTATGGCTGGTCTTTCGTCTGCTGGTTTGGAGGGCTGCCCTGAATTGAGCGGAAGGGCTACCGCCCTCCCGCGATCAAGCGGGGAACCTCTCCTTGCTGGACATTAGACCCTTTCTAGGGTCCCCCAGCGATGCGAAATCAGACGTGGAAGACGGAGCTCACCTTCCAAATGTCCGTGGCGGCCGCGTCAGCAAACCAGAAGTCTGGGCCTTCCACTTCTTGTTACCTCCTTTTGTTACCTCCTTTTGTTGTTGCTGCTGTTGTTGTAAATAGTGAAATATGATCAATACAACCCCAAGTAAAAACAATCAGTTGTGATTCAAAAAGAAAAAAAATCCTTGCATGCACAATTTTGATTCAGTTAACACATGCCTAACAAAAAGGATGCAAAAATGAAGGACTAATTCAGTGTCTGGATTTATCCATCCATCTAGACAAATTGCTTCATCTGCTCATTCTTAGAATATACAGACTTCGCCAAAATAAAGTCTGAGATTCTCATTTATTAAAGGTAATGTTTTCCCCTATCCTGTCGTATCTGATTCTAGGGGCGGTGTTCATTTCTGTTTTTTAGCCAAGGGAGCCAGCACTGTCTGAATATGTTTCTGCAGTCATGTGACCAGCATGGCAACATGCTGCAGTGTAGAGCATGCAGCGAAACATGGACCGTTGTTAGGGTACCTATTGATCTATTCACATTTGGCATGCTTTCGAATTGCTAGGTGGGCAGGAGCTGGTGTGGCACTCGGGTCTCTAACCCAGTCTGTCAGCTATAAATAACTCAAGGTAGCTAACACACACAATACTCCTTCATCCACCTACTTTCCTCATAACAACCCTGTGAGATGGGTTGAGCTGAGAGAGAGAGTGACTCACCCAAAATTACCTATCCAAATTTCATGCTTCAAGTGGGACTGCAACTCACAGTCTCCTTGCTTTTAGCTTGGTGCCTCAACCACCAAGACAAATGGGCACTCTCCTCTTCCCCCTCATATCTCTCTCTCTCTCTCTCTCTCTCTCTCTCTCTCTCTCTCTCTCTCTCTCTCTCTCTCTCTCTCTCTCTCTCTCTCTTTCTCTTTCTCTCTCTGTCTCTCTCTGTGTGTCTCTCTGTCTCAGTCTCTCTCTCTCTCTACACACACACACACAAACACACACACAAAACCATACATACATTTTATATAACAAATTTCATGATAATTTCTTTATTTCTACCTCATAGATTCAGTATAACTTTTACATTACATGCCTGATCTCCTAGAATGTATCAATACATTTAAACATATCTAATTCCAGATAAGAAAAGAGTAGGGATTTCGAATGTAATCCAATGGACAGAGAATTGTGGAAACCATAATGTCTTAGCTGACAATTCAGAAATTTCTTTAAGAAGACATCAAAGATCTTTTCCCCATCCAATAAGAACAGCCAATTCATGGATCAAGAGTTGTGATTCACAGTCATCCATAGCTTAGTCAACTTGGAAGGGAAGAGATGAGTGAGGTACTGTGGAGAGTTATGGGGGAACCTCTTTACAGGAATATTCTGACAGCCAATTAGATATCATAAGATATATATCTACTGAGTCAAGTATATTAAGAAGTGCAATAGGACAGGACTTAGAATGTTTGCTTAGAAAGATTACCTGATTCATTATTAATCTCTAATAATATGTCCCTAGGAAGATTCTGCATATGATGCAGATCCAATTATATTTCATTTCTATTTACCTACTCTGATAAAAACCCAGTTCTTACTCTATTCTGTATTCTGTCATACTATGAAAGGGGAGGAGGGTAAGCATGGGGGTTTTATGACTCTCACTTCCTTCCTTAACTACAAAGTGACCATTTGTTGATTCTCTTTGAGAGAACTAACCATAACAATATGGCCATCGCCTTTCATCTTATTCTCTCTGAAGTTCTCCCCTTTGCCGGCAATGAGGAAAAGGGGGTGGGAAATGCAACACCTGGGATCTGGGAAAAGAGAGAATGAGTGATCGTGCCAACGGAGCGGACTGATGGATTGAATCACCCGGAAGAACTGTGAGGTGGGGGCTGCTTGGGAACACTTTAAAACATTGAATGGTGAGAGAGGATTCCCCAGATCCTGTCTAGCATGCCTGCAACCAGTTTCTCTTAATAAAGATCCCTGTTAGAAGAGACATTCCAAGAGTTCTGTCTTCTTAAGATGTAAATTGGGGGGGGGGTACTTACAGCAGGAAATAATTAATGTTCTTGAACTTCTTCCAATTTCATAGATGTAGTTAACTTTTTTTTTTAATGATATTCTTCTTATTGAGTTTGTGTGTGTGTGAAATTATTAAGAAATACAACTTGGAAAAGGCTCCTACTATCAACTGTTGTCCCAGAAGGTATTTCTTGAAAAATAAAAGGATAGAATATTAAAGAAATATTACTTTTTCTCAGATACGGAAATATGCACCAAATGTCTGGATGATAAATATCCAAATGAGGACCGAGTCCAATGTATCCCCAAAGTTATAACCTTCCTGTCTTATGAAGAACGTCTGGGAATCATTCTGGTGTCTTTTGTCCTACTCTTCTTCCTAACTACAGGCCTTGTTTTAATCATATTCATTAAATACCGAGAAACTCCCATTGTCAAAGCCAATAACCGGGACCTCTCCTACATCCTCCTGGTCTCCCTCCTGCTTTGCTTCTTATCTTCTTTGCTCTTCGTTGGTCAACCAAGGAAAGCCACCTGCCTTCTCCGACAAATGGTTTTCAGTATCATCTTCTCAGTTGCTGTTTCTTCTCTTTTGGCCAAAACCCTCATGGTGGTGCTGGCCTTCCTGGCCACAAAACCAGAAAACCAAGTGAAGAGATGGTTGGGGAAGAGCTTGGCCAACTCCATCATCCTTTCTTGTTCTGCAGTCCAAATTATCATCTGCTCCTCCTGGCTGGGAGTTTCTCCCCCCTTCCCTGACTCTGACCTCCACTCCCAGCCTGGAGAGATCATCCTGCAATGCAACGAAGGGGCTGTTGTCATGTTCTATGTCACCCTCAGCTACATGGGCTTCCTGGCTGCTATCTGCTTCACGGTGGCTTTCCTGGCCAGGAATCTGCCTGGGGCCTTCAACGAAGCCAAGCTGATTACCTTCAGCATGCTGATCTTCTGCAGTGTCTGGGTGACTTTTGTGCCCACCTACCTGAGCACCAAAGGGAAATTCATGGTGGCTGTGCAGGTCTTCTCCATCCTGGCCTCCAGTTCTGGTCTGCTGGGCTGCATCTTCATCCCCAAGTGCTACATTATTATTCTGAGGGCAGACCTGAACACAAAGGAGCAGCTTACAACCAGAAGAAATGTGGAAATGTGAGACAGAGGAATTTCAACTCTCAACATGTTCCAAGAGGCCAAACTTAGAAAATGGTCCAAGTTGCTCTTTATTCATGAATGGGCCAATAATTTTTCTAGAAATAATTTTTAGAGCTGGGAGATTGTGAGGAAAATTAATTTGTT
>NW_015388354.1:22563-24869 GCF_001527695.2 Protobothrops mucrosquamatus | reverse complement strand
ATCAGTTTGTTCCTTCTTTCCTGAAATATATGAATATGAGTGCATCCTTTTGTTTGTGGGATTTCCTCCCACTATTTTATGGAGGGAAATTCCTCCTGTGGACAATGAATAAATAATAACTGCTGTGAACCTTGGTTATTTGTTTTTGGATCCTGCATTTGACTCCACAAAAACTGGTGTTAGGAGTGGGATTCCCAATCTTTGACCTGTAATTAGGGGCAATAGCTGGGGAACCCCTTAGGATGAGTGTTGTGAGACTGATCCCATGTCCCTTCCTGATGCCACATAAAGGCACTGTTGAGGAGTGTGTGGGAGGCCACAATCTGTGTCTAAGAGTCTAATTGTGGCTGGGGAATTTTGTGGAGTGTATGTGGTCCCTTCCATCCCAATTCTCAGCCATCCTGGCCCTCCTGCCAACTCAGCTGAGCGATGGCCAGAGGTGTCCAGGAAACAAGTGGGAATTTGGCTTTGGAGGGGGGGAGTGGGATCTTTCTGTGTTGAAGAATGGAAACTGACCCAGAGGTTCTGTTCAGATTCCATTTTTCCTATATCTGAATGGAGGAATTGCCCGAGCTGATCCTAGTCTGGGAGGGAAGTGGATAATGGTGCTCAGGCAGACTCTGGTTGGAGAAAGAATCTTTCCCAAAGAAATAGATAAATCGTTGTGGCCCAGGGTTTGAAGTGGGTCTGATACCCTCACTGGTACTTGAGCAGTTTTCTTTTTATGAATGAATTTGCTCCTATATTGCAATGCTGTAATCTGAAGCCATGAAGGCTAATGAACTGGACAAATACTATCATGCCATTACAAATAGAACATTATTTTTTTATTGATCTGCCTCCCCGTCACCACACAAACCGTTTCTTTCCTCCAGCTGAGAAGTAATGAGGATGAAATCCTGTGTCTCTACAGGGTTGTGATAAAATCCATCCAAACAGAAGCAGGGAGGTGTTTCTGTTGCTTTGTTTAATATAAAAGCATGGTGGGTTTTACTTGTTTATATGTCTGTATAAAATTGTGTGTGCATGTACACAAACCTGTCCAGCTGAAAACCTGTTGACTTCTTCAGAAACAGTTTGAAAACTATAAATTTGTCCCTTTGAAAAGTTCAATTTTTTTGGGTGGTGAGTGCAAAGGCTGACCATGCCCACATCCACCATTTATTCTGGTCTGTGTGAGTTTTGTGTGAATGTTGTGATAAGTCAAGAAAGTGGAGATGTTTATTTTTTGTTATTTGTTTTTCATTTTTTATACATATTTTTGTTTTTATTTCTCTCTTTTCTATTTGCCTTCCCCAAGCTCCAAGCCCCCTCCTCTAGATTTTATAAGATTTCCTATTACAGGTAGTCTTTGCTTTACAAACATAACTGAGTCCAAAATTTATGTTGCTAAGTGAAACAGTCGTTAAGTGAACTTGGCCCCATTTTATGACCTTTCTTGTCACAGTTGTTAAGTGAATCACTGCAGTTGTTAAGTTAGTGACAGGATCACTGCAGTTGTTAAGTTAGTGACAGGATTGTTACTGGCTTCCCCTTTGACTTTGCTCGTCAGAAAATCACAAAAGGGGATCACATGATCCGAGGAAACTGTGACCGTCATAAATATGAACCAGTTGTCCAGCATCCAAAGTGCCTGCACAGTTTCTGTCTCTTGTCTCTGTGATGCATTAATTGGAGGTCACAAAGAGGAAGAGGAGGAGGAGGTGGAAAAGAGGAGATGCAACCCAACGCTTCCACAAAAGACCACCGGGTGCTGACCCTCCACATTTCTTCAGTTTATTTTTTGCAATGCTTCCATCGACACCTCAAATTCAATCCTTTGCATTTGCACCAAAATGTCACTGAGTATCTCTGCATGTGCAAATTGCCAAGCCTGCAAGTTTCAGCCAGCAGGAATTATAAATACTTGAACATATTGAGAGGTTTAACATGTGACACACTGCACCAAGATAATTTATAGCAACATCAGGATCCATGTGCATCAGAGTAGAGATAGAAGAGCCAGAAAAACAGGCTATCAGACTAATTAGATGTATTTGTTGTTATAGAAATGGCAAGTTTATATTATTATGGAAAAGTAAGAAGTTGAGGTTTGATGTTAATGACTTATTCTACTTCAACACAGTAGAAAAACTCCTTTTTCTTTTCCCCCTCTCTGCCACACTTCTCTTTTTGCCTTCCCCTCCCCTCTGGGTTCTACTATTTGCTTTTGTATTTTTTTATTTTATGCTGTAAATGAATAATAATAATAATAATAATAATAATAATAATAATAATAATAATAATAATAATAATAATAATAATAA
>NW_015388354.1:17690-19497 GCF_001527695.2 Protobothrops mucrosquamatus | reverse complement strand
CCCCCTCTCTGCCACACTTCTCTTTTTGCCTTCCCCTCCCCTCTGGGTTCTACTATTTGCTTTTGTATTTTTTTATTTTATGCTGTAAATGAATAATAATAATAATAATAATAATAATAATAATAATAATAATAATAATAATAATAATAATAATAATAATAAACATGCTATCAGACAAAAAGGATCGGCAATGCTGGCCACACACAAACTAAACAACACACTCAGCCCAAACAGAGCAACGCATCTTGAAAGACCTGAAACAAGGTCAGGACATTATTATTTACTGGCAGACAAAGGCCTCTCGATGGTGGTGATGAACCTCACAGATTATGAAACAAAGGCCTTCGCCCTGCTCAACGATTCCTCAGCATATCGACCAGTGAAGACACCAGAGATGGGAATGATGGTCACACAATTAAACGCTTATCTCAGCCAACCCAAACAAAACAAGTGTATAATGGGAAAAGAATGTGGGAAAATGAGAGCCACAGATGCTGCCCCAAATGAGATTTTATGGACTCCCCAAGATACACAAAATAGGAGTCCCACTCAGACCTATTGTAGCGCTATGAGATACATCTACCTACAACCTGGCTAAATGGCTGGCACAATGCCATCCTCGAACAGCACAGTCACATCAGCCACACAAGTTGTGACAAAACTACAAGACTTAAATGTAGCTCCTGATGAGGTCATGGTCTCCCTTGAAGTAGTGTCCCTAGTTACATCCATCCCTCCCCATCTAGCATATGAAGTAATAGAAAGGAAAGTAGAAGAAGAATGCAACACAGATCAGAACAACCTAACCAGGACACAAATCATGAAGCTGCTCCAGTATTGCCAACATACCTTCTTCACTTTCCAAACGGAAATGTTTGAGCAAATAAAAGGGGCACCCAGGGGATCCCCAATATCACAAGTCATTGCGGAAACTATCCTGTGTGAACTAGAACATCATGTATTTCAAAAGTACGAACCTAAATTGTGGTATCACTATATGGATGACATGTGTGTCATCATCAAAAGAAATGCACTGAAAGACTTCCATAACCTACTGAACTCCATCTTCCCACAGCTAGACAATTACCATTTTTAGATGTCCTTGTCAACTGGCAGGAAGATGAAAGCCTAGAAACCATGGTTTATCGCAAGACCACCAATATTCTATGCATTCTTAGTTTCAACAATAACCCATTCATTGTCACACAAAAAGAGTTGTGTCAGAACATTTTATGGCAGGGCAAGAACTCACTGTAATACCCAGCAAGCTAAACAACTGGAGAGCTGGTACCTTGTGAACAATTGAGGCAGAATGGGTGCCCACAAGCATTTATTACAAGATTACAAGGGAGAGAAATGAAGAAGGTACAAGACCAACTATATGGCACACCATGCCATACATCAGTGATGGCGAACCTTTTAGAGACCGAGTGCCCAAACTGCAACCCAAATCCCACTTATTTATCGTTGGGTGCCAGATGGGTGTGGCCCACTGGGTGGGTGTGGCCTACTGGTGGGCGTGATTGGCATGGGTGTGGCCTTCTGGGTGGGCATGGCCAGCTCACCGTCACTTGCGTCAGGGACACTTGTGATGGCCTGGGCAGGACAGGGCCAGATCTGAGAGTCTCCGGCGGAGGGGGGGTGGGACTGGGGCAAGCGCCCAGGCATGGTCCATTGGAGGAGCCTCACTGAGCCTCAGGAAATGCAGGGGGCCCATGGGCAGTGGCACGGACTGCCTGCAGCCCTGGGCAGCGGAGGTCAAGCACCCAGCCTGGCCCTTGAGCTCCCACGGCACCAGGACCCCACA
>NW_015388354.1:10283-14953 GCF_001527695.2 Protobothrops mucrosquamatus | reverse complement strand
CACGGCGGGTGGGGGATTTCACGCTCCCCCACGGATGATCCGGGCGACAGAGGCTTTTTCCACCATCCAGCCCGTGCTCTCAATGCAGAGAGAAAGAGAGCCGAGAGCGCAGGCGCACATGGAGAGGCGGAAGGGAGCAGTCTGGTCCCGCCTCCTTCCAGGGTGATGGCGTGCGTGCCCACAGCACGCGTGCCATAGGTTCGCCACCACTGCCATACATCAAAAACATTTCAGAAGCTGTAAAACACAGCTTCCAAGATCTGCAAGTGGACATTGCACACTGTCCAGAGGCTACCATGTGAGGACAAATCATGCATTGCAAAGTTTGCTTGGAGATGGGAGATACTTATAATTAATCTACCAGATCCCCTGCATGGATTGCCCCTGTGATCATATAGGATAGTCGGAGAGGAAGCTAACCACCAGATTGCAAGAACACAAGCCAGTGGCCAGACAAGGAGACCTCAAATCATTGGTAGCCTCACATTACAATGAACAAGACATACATATTCAATTTTGCAGCTACTAAGATTGTTGGTGGAGTAGGTATAAAAATAGCCAGGAAAATGATTGAAACCTGACAAATGGGCCCCTTGTCAGTCAGCAGAAGTGCTGATTTACTATCAGTTTATCAGGTATTTAGAAACTGAGAGGAACCAAGAGCCAACGACTTAATAGTTGGTCATCAACACCCCAATCAACAAATAAAAAGCCACATATAACTAGGCACCACATAAATGCTGTATATAGAAGAGCCCAAAGCACACATTCTGGGAGAGAAAAACTCCCTGGGGATGGGTTCCAGCAGGAATCTGAAAGCTCGAAAGGCTGAACCTCTGGTCCTGATGACCGACCCAGATTGGATCCTGCAATCTGAAATCCTTTAGGGGAAAAAATATGACAAAAAAGTAGAATAATGTGCTGTATTCAGGTATAGCTCAAGTCCATGAAAATTTACTGATTTGTCACTTTTACAGTTTTTAATAACTAAGTCAGAATATCAGCAAATAGCCCGAGCCTGCAAAGATGAAGTCAGGAAAGCTAAGGCTGAAAATGAACTAAGGTTTGTGACCAAAGTCAAAAATAACAAAAAAAAAGCTTCTTTCAACATGTAAAAAAACAAGAAAAAGGTTAAGGAAATGATTGGTCCATTAGTGGGTGAAAGTGGCAAGAAGGTGACAAGCAACAGGGAGAAAGCAGAACTATTTAACTCATTTTTTGCATCTGTCTTTACACAAAGGGAAAAAACAGACCAACCTATCAAAAATAGTGCCATAAAATACAGAATAGAAACACAAGTTAAGATAGGCAAGAAAATGGTAAGTGAGAACCTGTCCAGCCTAGACGAGTTCAAATCACCAGGACCAGATGGATTACACCCCCAAGGAACTGGCAGATGTGATCTCAGAACCACTGAACTATATTTTTCAAAGATCCTGGAGCACTGGGTAACTACCAGAGGACTAGAAAAGAGCTGATGTAGTTCCCATCTTCAAAAAAGGGGAAAAAAAGGACCCAGGAAATTACAGACCTATCAACCTGACCTCAATACCTGGGAAGATTCTGGAAAAGATAATAAAACAACAGATCAGCGAACACCTAGAGGCAAACAAAATCATTACTAAGTTCAACATGGGTTTGTCAAAAACAGATCGTGCCAGACAAATCTTATTGCATTCTTTGACCAAGTGACAAAATTAGTAGACCAGAGGAATGCTGTGGATATAATTTACTTGGACTTCAGTAAGGCATTTGATAAAGTAGATCACAACCTACTACTTGATAAGATAGAAAAATGTGGGGGGGCGGGGCCAGCTGTCAAGCCGACTGGTTGTGTTGGAAGGTTCGCCGGAATACACAACTACTTTGCCAGCTGCTTGGGCTGGCTTTTCGGAGCCGCGGCTCTTCGGAGGGGAGCTGAGAAGGAAGGACGACCTGCAGTGCAATCCAGGTGGCGACCAGAGTGTGACGGCAGGGAAGAGCCTGGCAGACCGAGCGGGGCAGAAGACGGCCCTTAATGGCCGACATAGAGGCTTGACAGAAGGACAACGTAGGCGATGAAGTAGCTGAACAACAGGTGACTGGAACTGGCCGAGAATTGATTCTGACAGAGGAACCGGAGGAAACTGGAAAGGAAGAGTCCTTTGGAAGTTTTTCCCTGGGTAGCACAGGTTAGGAGGATCCAAGGAAAAAAGGGGTGTGTGGTTTTTTTCTCATCCCCCCCCCCCCGTGAAAGCGGCGAGAAAGGCTTGTTTGGGAAAGTTTTTTTAAAAAATCCCCAAATTGAACTTGGAATGAGATAGAGATGCACTAGCAGGGAAAGAACAGTGTTAATGAGAAGGGACCGGAGAGTTTTGAGGACTACATGAGATTGAATTGGCAGTAGAAGAGAGAAAAAGAAGGTGATTTGGAAGGACAGGCTGACATCTTGAAAGGATATTT
This sequence comes from Protobothrops mucrosquamatus, assembly GCF_001527695.2. Taxonomy (NCBI): domain Eukaryota; kingdom Metazoa; phylum Chordata; class Lepidosauria; order Squamata; family Viperidae; genus Protobothrops; species Protobothrops mucrosquamatus. The sequence goes on along the minus strand of NW_015388354.1, from coordinate 12,511 downwards.
TGAAAGTGACAGCACACTTTCTATGTGGAGCTGAAGTTAAAAAAAAAAGCCAAGAGGGACATCTTGTGGCTGAAATAGGAACCCTTTCTTTTTTTTTTCTTTCTCTCCATGGAACTCTTTGATATTGGATGCATCGACCATCAGCCATTCTCACGACATGCCCAAGCCAGTGTAGATGTCGCTGTTTCAATAATGTATACATGCTAGAAATTCCAGCACATTCCAGGACTACGCTATTTGGGACTTTGTCATGCCAGGTGATGCCGAGAATACGTCAGAGACAGCGCATATGAAAGGTGTTCAGCTTTCTCTCCTGCCATACGTAAAGGGTCCAAGACTCACTGCAATACAAGAGTGTGCTCAAGACGCAGGCTCTATAGACCTGGATCTTTGTGTGTTCTGTCAACTTCTTATTAAGCCATACTCTCTTTGTAAGTCTGGAAAATGTGGTGGCCGCTTTACCAATACGTCTATTCAGCTCAGTATCTAAAGAGAGAGTGTCGGAGATAGTTGAGCCGAGGTACACAACGTCATGGACAACCTCCAGTTCTTGTGCAGAGATTGTAATACAGGGAGGTGAATCCACGTCCTGACCCATGACTTGTGTTTTTTTCAGGCTGATTGTTAGACCAAAGTCTTGGCAGGCCTTGCTAAAACAGTCCATAAGTTGTTGAAGATCTTCGACAGAGTGAGCAGTAATGGCAGCATGGTCAGCAAAGAGGAAATCCCGTAGGCATTTCAGCTGGACTTTAGACTTTACTCTCAATCTAGAGAGATTAAAGAGTTTTCCATCTGATCTGGTCTGGAGATAGATACCCTCTGTTGCAGTTCCAAAAGTGTGTTTCAGCACAACAGCAAAAAAGATCCCAAATAAAGTTGGCGCGAGGACACAGCCCTCCTTCACTCCACTTTGAATGTCAAAGGAATCAGATGTTAAGCCATCAAAAGCAACAGTGCCCTTCATATCCTCATGAAAGGACCTGATGATGTTGAGGAACTGAAGTGGACATCCAATCTTGAGGAGAATTTTATATAAGCTGTCCCTACTAACCAAATCAAAAGCCTTCGTGAGATCTATGAAGGCTACAAAAAGTGGCTGTCTTTGTTCCCTGCATTTCTCCTGCAACTGTCTAAGGGAAAATACCATATCAGTGGTGGACCTGTTTACTCAGAATCCACACTGTGATAGACTCTCTCTGCTAGCACCTGGAGCCTCTTCAGTACGACATGGGCAAGCAGCTTCCCTACAACATTAAGAAGAGAGATGCCGCGATAGTTGTTACAGTCACCCCTGTCGCCTTTGTTCTTATACAGTGTGACGATATTTGCATCCTTTATGTCCTATGGTACTCCACCTTCCCTCCAACAAAGGCAGAAGATTACATGCAGTTCAATGGGAATGTTCTCTTTGCCACACTTCAGAATTTTGGCAGGGATGTTATCTTTCCCGGGTGCCTTGCCAGAGGCAAGGGATTCCAGGGCCGCATTTAGTTCTTCTAAAGTTGGTTCACTGTCGAGCTCCTCCAAGACAGGCAGGCACTCAATATTATTTAATGCTTCTTCAGTTCCATTTTCTCTGGAATATAACTCAGAGTAGTGCTGCACCCAGCGTACCATCTGCTGTGCTCGGTCCTGGATAACCTCGCTTGTAGCAGACTTCAGAGGGGCAGATTTCTTCTATGTTGGACCTAAGGCCTGCTTGATGCCATCATACATCCCCTTGATGTTGCCTGTGTCAGTTGCTATCTGGATCCGAGAGCAAAGCTGCAGCCAATAATCGTTAGCATATCTCCTGGCAGTCTGTTGGACTTTGCTAAGCGCAGCTCGCAGAACCCATAGCTTGCGCTCACTGGAACAGGCTTTATATGCAATTAGAGCTCTCCTTTTTTCCTCGATGGCTGGCATCAGTTCCTCCGAATGGGCTTCAAACCAATCTGCTGTCTTTCTGGGCTCTTTATCAAATATTGGCAAGGCGGTGTTATAAGCAGCATCCTTGATGTTAGATCGCGCAGGCAGTAAGACACGAGTTGAGTGACAGTCAGCTCTCGGTTTATTGGCAAGGCATCAAGTAAATCCGGACTGGCTCTCTGGGCCAGGGGAGCCCTCTTTTATGGGATTCCCCTGGCTTGTAATCACACAATTCCATTGGCTGGTAAGACCCTGTTGCTAGTTAGCCAACCAGCAACGGGCATGAAACTGTATGCAGATGGAGAAGGGCAATCACCCTT
>NW_015388354.1:5171-6470 GCF_001527695.2 Protobothrops mucrosquamatus | reverse complement strand
TCCCGACGCTGAACTGACCTAAACAAGTGGGCCAAGAACTGTAATCAGTTCCAACTCTGGCATTAAAGTCACTAAGGATAAACAGTGGTTCTTTCTCAGGGATTTTCTTGATAGTAGCAGCCAAATCGTCGTAGAATTTTCTTTGGATTCTACTGAAGATGATAATGTCAGTGTGTATGCACTAATAAGAGTAATCAGTCCTGCTGATGAGTGTAGCTGCAAGGACAGAATTCTTTCACTTCCAGCAGCAGGTGGAGTAATGAATCCTAGTAGGGTGTTTCTGATTGCAAAACCAACCCCGTATTCCCTAGTCTCATTCGATGGTTTTCCCTGCCAGAAGAATGAGAAATTTCTCTCCTTAACAGATCCCGAGTCTGACAGCCTTGTCTCTTGAAGGGCAACAATGTCCATCTGCAATCTGCTCAGCTCCATATCGATGACAGCTGTCTTACGTACATCATCCATTTCTTACAAATCGTCAGAGAGGCCGGGGGTCATTGTCCGAACATTCCAAGTGCCCAACTTTAGGGCTAAAATTTTCTTATATTTGTTGCATGGTGCAGAGTTATTGATCTGCTTGTCGGCTTTAACTCTAAACCCCACACACTCAGTGAGGTTAACAGACCGTGGCAGTGCTGCACCTTAATGGCTGGGGGCTGCCCAGCTTAAGGCGGGCAGTATTTTATTTATTTATTTTATTTATTTATTTTGATTTATATCCCGCCCTTCTCCCAACGGGATTCAGGGCGGTTCACAACATATTTAAAAACATAGACATATTTACAACCCCCCCCAGATAAAACCAAATTAAACCAATATTTAAAGTTGTGCAGTTAAAATTATTCTTAAAAAACCCGATTTAAAATCCTCCCTAGGCCAGGCCCGCTTGCTGAAAAAGCCATGTCTTGAGGGCGCAGCGGAAAGTAAGGACATCCGGAATCATCCGGATCTCGGGGGGTAGTTCGTTCCAGAGGGTGGGGGCACCCACAGAGAAGGCCCTCCCCCTGGGGGTCGCCAGCCGACATTGCTTGGCCGACGGCACCCTGAGGAGACCCACTCTGTGGGAGCGTACCGGTCTATGGGAGGGAATCTGTGGCAGGAGGCGGTCTCGGAGATAGCCAGGTCCAATGCCATGGAGCGCTTTAAAGGTGGTAACTAACACCTTAAAGCGCACCCGGAAGGCCACTGGCAACCAGTGCAGCTCGCGCAGCAGCGGTGTTACATGGGAGCGACGAGTCCCTCCCAACACCGCCCGCGCGGCCGCATTCTGGACCAGTTGAAGCCTCCGGGTGCTCCTCA
>NW_015388354.1:0-1331 GCF_001527695.2 Protobothrops mucrosquamatus | reverse complement strand
TGGTTTGATTTGTTATGATGTGGTTTGTTGTGGTTTGTTTTATTGTAATGTGGTTAAATGTGGTTTGTTCTGGTTTGGTTTCAAGGTGTTCAAACCCTGTCCATAGATTAAACAATCCAGTAAATGGCAGCGTTTGGAAGTGACGGAGTAGTAAGTGAGGGAATGAATGAAAGAGTAAATGGCGGTTGGAAGTGATGGGGCAGCAAGTGAGGGAGTGTATGAGCAAATGGCGTTTGGAAGTGATGGGGTAGTAAGTGAAGGAGTGAATGGGCAATCCCGAGGCAAAATCTGGAGCAGGAGTCCTGGAGTGAGAAGGCGTGCTGGAGGAGTAATACCTCCTTAAAAAACCTTGGTCCAGCTGGTAGCACCTCGTAAGGGCCCCTTTCCAGGGTTACAGGAGAAGATGATCAATGGTTTTGAAGGCAGAAGAGGGCTGTATGCCCCAACGGTGGATAAAGTGGCAGAACCATCTTCTAGGAGAAGGGAAACTCTGATTTCAAAGCTCCACTGCCTTGTGGCTATATCTATTACTGTAAAAGGCTTCAGGAGTTAACCTCGAGGCAAAATCCGGAGCCGGAGTCCTGGAAGCAGTTCGTGACTGCATACAATCACGTTCTGGTAACTCCTGCAACACAGCTGGGATTAATCGTATCGGCTTCGCCATTCCATTGGACTATTTCAGCGACGTGGAGAGGGGGGATCTGCTGCCTGGGTGACAGCTTATCCTCAATATTAATCTACCCAGGCCTCGTGCTCTGGAGAGGACACTCCAGCTTTGCATAAGCATTGAAATAACACGGGAAGTGGCAGTTACCGATTATAAGTCTTTGCTTGATTGGCATAGAGCGTGACGCCAGGGGCCACTTTAGATGGTGGGAGAGGTCATAGTATCTCATTGGGCAGCTACTGCCCGCCTTAAGCTGGGCAGCCCCCAGCCATTAAGGTGCAGCACTGCCACGGTCTGTTAACCTCACTGAGTGCGTGGGGTTTAGAGTTAAAGCCGACAAGCAGATCAATAACTCTGCACCATGCAACAAATATAAGAAAATTTTAGCCCTAAAGTTGGGCACTTGGAATGTTCGGACATCATCATCAAGTGTTACCAACTTACAAGATCAAATTCAAGCTGAGTTACAACTTTTGGAAATTAAAGATGATCCAAAATCACAGAGAATGACCCGTGCAGCTCATAGACGTAAAGAAAGAGAGCAACGAAGAATGGAAGCGGTACCTACAGAGCAGCAAGTAACTTCAGAGTCAGTGGGAGGAGCGAGACCAAAGAAATCAGTGTCGGCTGATTTGCAAGGGGCATTCCTGAGGCTCTCCGCCAC
>NW_015388353.1:291973-299412 GCF_001527695.2 Protobothrops mucrosquamatus | reverse complement strand
CCATTTTCGGCTTGGGAGTCTCAAGGGGGGAATCAAAGACTTTTCTTTCTTTCAGCGGTTTAGGGGAGAACGATATTTTGAGATGTTGACAGCTGCCAAACTGCAAAAACAGTGAAGAAGTACCAGAATGAAATCTTTTTATCTTGGGTGGATTTCTTTCATTATTTAAGCTTGGCTTTCATTCAACAACTCAGAACTGCTGATTTCTGCCCTGTGAAGAAGATTTTTTTTTTTGGGGGGGGGGGGTATGCTGCTCATTCTGAAGTGCAATCGCTTTTTACTGAATGTTGCCAGACTTCCAAAGTTCTTATTGGCCTTGGGGTTTGAGGAGGAGGAGGAGGAGGTGGAAGAGAAAGAAAGAGAAGGAAAAAGAGGTGAAGGAGGAGAAGGAGGAGGAGGAGGGAGAGGAGGAGGAGGAGGAAGAAATGGAGGAGGAAGAAGAAGAGGGAGGGGGAGAAGGAGAAGTGGGCAGAAGGAGAAGAAGGGAGGAGGAAGAAGAGGGAGGAGGAGGAGAGGAGAGGAAGGAGGAGGAGGAGGAAGGAGAAGAGGAAGGAGGAGGAGAAGGACTAGAAGGAGGAGAAGAGAAAGGAGAGGAAGGAGAAGAGGAAGGAAGAGGAGAAGGAGAAGGAGGAAGAAGAGGAAGGAGGAGGAGGAGGACTAGAAGAAGGAGAAGAGAAAGGGGAGGAAGGAGAAGAGGAAGGAAGAGGAGAAGGGAAAGGAGGAAGGAGGAAGGAAGAGGAGGACTAGGAGGAGAAGAGAAAGGAGGAGGAGGAGGAGGAGGAGGAGGAGGAGGAGGGATCACAAAACAATCGTCTGACAAGCAAAGTCAAAGGGGAAGTTAACAACGGTATCACCAACTTACAATGGAGCAAGAAAGGTCATAAAACGGGGCAAAATCCACATCATCATCATCATCATCATCATAAAGTTGGAAGGGACCTTGGAGGTCATCTAGTCTAACACCCTGCTCAGGCAGGAAACCCTATACCATTTCGGACAAATGGCTGTCCAGTCTCTTCTTAAAAACTTCCAGTGTTGGAGCATTCACCGCTTCTGGAGGCAGGTTGTTCCACTGGTTAATTGTTCTCACTGTCAGGAAGTTTCTCCTTAGTTCTAGGTTGCTTCTCTCCTCGGTCAGTTTCCACCCATTGCTTCTTGTCCTGCCTTCAGGCACTTTGGAGAATAGCTTGACTCCCTCTTCTTTGGGGCAGCCCCTGAGATATTGGAACACTGCTATCATGTCCCCCCTCGTCCTTCTCTTCATTAAACTAGACATACCCAATTCCAGCAACCGTTCCTTCTATGCTTTAGCCTCCAGTCCCCTAATCATCTTTGTTGCTCTTCTCTGCACTCTTTCTAGAGTCTCAACATCTTTTTTACATCGTGACCAAAACTGGAAGCAGTATTCCAAGTGTGGCCTTAACCACTTAACCACTGTCTCGCTTAGCGACAAAAATGTCGAGCTCAGTTGCGATCAACTGCATCAAGGTCTGCCTGTTAACTACTTCCATCCTGTTCTTGCCATTGAAAACCGCAAGACCCACGATGTGGGTCCCCCCCCCAAGTGACCCAGAGGGACCAACTCATTTGCAGCTTCTAGCTGAAAGAAAGCATGGCCATAACCTCAACCCAACGGCCTCCATCGTTCCAAATCGGGACATGAATAGCATCAATGTGGAGTCTGGCTGCTTGAGATCACGCAAATGGAACTGAAAACAGAATGGAATTTCTCCATTGGGCTTTGCACAGATGCTCGGCTTTATGTATTTATTTTTGTAATTACTCTCTCCCTGGCTATTTCTTCACCTCCTTCCTGTTTTCTAAGCGTATTCATGATGCTGTCAGCTATTTGGTATTTTATGTGGCTTTCCTTTGCATTGCATTTTCTGCCTGGGCTTGGCTATCCCCACCCCCCCTATTCGAAGACCAAATGCTTTCCTAAACTCCCCACCCCACCCGCTGGGCCACCCCCTCTGCCTGCTTCTGTTAACACTTGGCGAGTGGAGCCAGCACCTAATGTGTTTTCTGAAAAAATAATGATTAAGCGAAACCAGGGTTTGGCTTTGAATGACAGCCAAGTATTTTTGTTTCATTAATACGTAATTTGCAATTAATTTACAAAGCCACTTTCCGAAGGAACATTGCGGTGTCCTCGCCCCTTTCAAGTTAAATGGAAGGTTAGGAGGATTATTCGCCGCTCAAAAACTTAATCAAACCTAAGGAGACTCCAGATGAAGCCCAGATAACTTCAACCTCTTGGTTTTATTGCCTCCCAGTGGAAAGCCACCTATTCCAGGGAAACTTGCAAGGAAAACTTTTTTGGGGGGGTGTATTCTATTTTTACATCCTTCGACTGGGACATTCACCAACTGGACAGAACCTGGGGATGGGGGGGGTCACCATCTGCAAGATGAGGATATCACGTTGTAATCAGAGCCCCACTTTTTTGGGATCTGTCTTCAGTGTCAACACCTGTACAAAAAAGGTGAGGCTTGGAAAACGGGGTTGGGGGCCCCCTGTTTTGCACCCCTCCAGTGCCTCTGCCTGGCTGTTATGGCAGGTTTTGAACATGCTAAGCAGAGTCAGATTTTGTTAAAACTTGAAAAGGGAGGGAGGGAGGGAGGGAGGGAGGGGAAGGAAGGAAGGAAGGAAGGAAGGAAGGAAGGAAGGAAGGAAGGAAGGAAGGAAGGAAGGAAGGAAGGAAGGAAGGAAGGAAAAAATCTCAACATTGAACCCTCATGTGTCATGTTGCTAGCACACATACATGCACATCACGGTCCTCCAAAGATTAAAAAAACACTTGGGTTTGAAAAGTGATACATGATTGTTTTAATGTTAAATAGAATACATTCTTGAGTAAATAAATAAGCAGTCAATTCTACAAAGCATGCAGACCCAACTGTAAGGTATTTCAAACTCATGTCATGGAGTGATTTGCCCTAGAATTATTGGCAATAATGTTCACACACACACACAAAAAAGTCTCTGTATCTCAAGGTTTCCAGTTCTGGAAATTCCTGGACAGAGAATGAAGGTATGACTCCGAGGTATAGTGAGAGTATGATAGGACGCTCTCTGTGATTTCAAGAGATATATCTGCCACTAAATGTTGAGCATTACCAAGTGTACATTCTAGATCTCACCAAAGAAAAGTGTAATTATTTTAACATTTTTACAATCTGCAGTATGTCAGAAGGACTTAACACTGACTGCTTCTCCTTCTCCTTCTCCTTCTCCTTCTCCTTCTCCTCCTCCTCCTCCTCCTCCTCCTCCTTCTTCTTCTTCTTCTTCTTCTTCTTCTTCTTCTCCTTCTCCTCCTCCTCCTCCTCCCCCTTTTACTTTTCTGATAAACACATGGACTTTCAAGGGTTCTTAGATAAAAACTGGATACCTCAGAAACAGGAGATTTTTATTTTTATGTTTTGCTTGTCTCAGAAGGAACCTTCTCTTTAGAATTGCCAGTTTCCTCTTTGCCAGAAAAGAAAAATGCATTGATCAAACGTCCTGCCTGATATTCATGTTGTTCTAACTAAAAGCGATGGGTGCAAGTAGTGTCCAAAAGCTTTAGGCGATGTTCTTCCTCTTTCTTGAACATAAACAATATCTCTCTCTCTCTCTCTCTCTCTCTCTCTCTCTCTCTCTCTCTCTCTCATACACATACACACACATATACAATGACACAGACACACACAGAGAGAGAACTGAGCTCAGTGGAAGAAAAACCATTAAAACATGAAGGTTCAGTGGGCTCCAGACAACTCTCTGGCGTAGGAGCCCTCCCATCTCCGTGCCACGAGCATCGGTATACCAGAGTCATAAACCCAGTGAAGTGAGATAATGGAAGGGTAGCTTTTCAAAACGGCATGCAAATAATAAATATCAGCATGACATGAACTTTGCAGTGCGCCAATGCTGTGGGATTGGAAAGCTGGCGATATCTTTACTCTTCCTTTCTGTTTTGTCCTATCATGCTCAGTCAATAGATCACTTTCCTCTGAGCTCTTGACTGTCCCTTGAATGCATCAGGGGATCGGCAACCTTAAAGCCAGGAAATCCAAAATCCCATTCTTTGTTAAAGTTGAATAGGTTGGGGGTCTGGTCCATGCTTGGAACTTTATCATCTGATATCTATGGAGAGAGAAAAAGGTGGGATTAAAAAAAAAAGTTAATAAACAAAATATTTTTTGCTTATTATTTTAGGCTGCTGCTGTGTGTATTTACTTCATTATCCTCAAATGTTCTTTCGTTGTACTACAGGGGGTTTTTCTCTTAAGGTCTCTGCGCCGTTTCAGAATCAATTCTGTATTTATCTGAGTTTATGGCATTTTTTATGTTTAGGACTGGAGCCTTTTTAAGTGTGTAAATTATAGTGGAATAATCTTTGTTTACATTGCTATAGCCCTGCAAAGATTGGCAGCCAGTCATTTCCCATTACTGGGATTTCTTGTTTAAACCCATCTACCAACTCCTGTTTCTTAAGGTCTTTTCAGGACTGGAAGAATGGTGGCTTGGCAGCTTTACAGCTCCTCCTAATGGTCATCCTTCAAGGTTCTTTTCTTTATGACCAAATGCACTTAACAGGAGGAAAAAAGAGAGAAAAGAAAGGAAAGGAAAAGAAAGGAAAGGAAAGGGAAAAAGAAAGAAAGAAAGAAAGAAAGAAAGAGGAAAGAAGGAAGGAAGGAAGGAAGGAAGGAAGGAAGGAAGGAAGGAAGGAAGGAAGGAAATAAAATGTTCTCTTTTGCATAGTTTTCTTTTTTAGATACTCCAGGATTAAAAGAGAGAAGCAACCTAGAACTAAGGAGAAACTTCCTGACAGTTAGAACAATTAACCAGTGGAACAACCTGCCTCCAGAAGCGGTGAACACTCCAACACTGGAAGTTTTTAAGAAGAAACTGGACAGCCATTTGTCCGAAATGGTATATGGTTACCTGCCTAAGCAGAGGGTTGGACTAGATGACCTCCAAGGTCCCTTCCAACATTATTATTATTATTATTATTATTATTATTATTATTATTATTATTATTAGTAGTAGTAGTAGTAGTAGTAGTAGTAGTAGTAGTAGTAGTAGTAGTAGTAAGCTAGGTTAGGAGATTCTCTGTCAGCCATCCTTTGTGTTCTTCTCTTGATTTGCTAACAGGATATTGATTGTCTTCGCTTCTGCCAAACTTGATATTCTGAAAGCATACTAGATCCAGTCATGGGCCAAATCCCTTTTGAGAAATAAAGAGTAGAGTAGAAATAATGATGGTGGGGAAGTGGCCAGGCCTATGTATGTTTTCATGGGTTGAGATTTGATCCTAACAGTTAAATCAATACATTTGCCATGACAAATGTGTAACAGATTTGTTGATTGTGCACCGAACTAGTAGTTCTGCCAAAATCCTTGGAAGAGAATTGGATGGGATCATAATGTTCTAGCTGGCAATTCGACTTCAGTTCTAAAGGGGGTTTCTTAGAGATTTTGGTGACAGGGTGTGTTGAAACTTACCAGGTTTCTGAAAAGTTCTCTGTTTGGAGACTTTGGAGATAATTGGAAATTAGGATTTGTTTCCTATGCCGTTCTTTCCCAAGATACAGATTGTCATTGACTTACAACCACGATTGAGCCAAACATTTCCAATGCTAAGCGAGACAGTTGTTAAGTGAGTTTTGGCCCATTTTACGACCTTTCTTGCCACAATTGTTAAGTGAATCACCTCAGTTGTGTGTTGGATCCTGCTGTATTAACACGTGCATGTATATTGTTCCTGGTGTACGATATTGTAGATCGTGTAAGATAAACCACCATTTAACATAGACCACTGTTTACTGTGTTTACTCCTGGGTTACCTCAGCGCAATAAGACTGCGCAGGCTCTGACATTACAGGCCTCGCAGCATCCTCAAGGTCACGTGATTTATATTCAGGAACTTGGCAACCTGACTCGCATTTGTGATGGTTGCAGGTGTCCCTGTGGGGGGGGGGGTGTCACGTGATCCCCTTTTGCGACCTCCTGGCATGCAAAGTCAATGGGGAAACCTGATTCACTTAACGACCGGGTTACCCGTTGAACCACTGCAGTGATTCAGTGAGCAAAAGTGAGAAGAAAACTTGTTAAAATGGGGGTGGTACCATTTTTTGGTTAACTCCCCTGACAAATTTGTCACTTAGCAGCATACATTTGGTGGCCTTACCAAGGCATTGTAAAGTGGTATTAATACTTCACGTGATCTTGATTCTATGCATTAACAGAAGGATAGAATCAAGATCACGTGAAGTATTAATACCACTTTACAATGCCTTGGTAAGGCCACACTTGGAATACGGCATCCAGTTTTGGTCACCACGATGTAAAAAAGATGTTGAGACTCTAGAAAGAATACAGAGAAGAGCAACAAAAATGATTAGGGGACTGGAGGCTAAAACATATAAGGAACGGTTGCTGGAATTGGGTATGTCTAAGAACAAAGAGAAGGACGAGGGGGGACATGATAGCAGTCTTCCAGTATCTCAGGGGCTGCCACAAAGAAGAGGGAGTCAAGCTATTCTCCAAAGCACCTGAAAGCAGGACAAGAAGCAACGGGTGGAAACTAATCAAGGAGAGAAGCAACCTAGAACTAAGGAGAAACTTCCTGACAGTGAGAACAATTAACCAGTGGAACAACCTGCCTCCAGAAGCAGTGAATGCTCCAACACTGGAAGATTTTAAGAAGAGACTGGACAGCCATTTGTCCGAAATGGTATAGGGTTTCCTGCCTGACAGGGGGTTGGACTAGATGACCTCCAAGATCCCTTCCAACTTTACTACTACTACTACTACTACTACTACTACTACTACTACTACTACTACTATTATTGTTGTTGTTGTTGTTGTTGTTGTTATTGTTATTATTGTTATTATTACTATTGTTATTGTTATTGTTGTTGTTGTTGTTATTATTATTACTATTATTATTATTATTATTATTATTATTATTATTATTATTATTATTATTATTACTATTATTATTATAGGCGCCACTGTACCTGTACTTTCTGCCAACTCAGAAAACAACTAAACTCCCTAGCCAGCTTCAATCCGTTTGGGGAAGAGAGTCCCTTTGCTGCCTGACTAACTTCCAGAGAAGGATTTTCCTCAGTCTCCCCCCTGCCACCATGAGGGACAGAGCACCCTGGGGTGAGATTTCATCCATATTTCATTCCTGGTTTTGCATTGCCACTTCCAGCCGCTGGCTGAGCTCCTGCCCTGCAATCCTTCGTCAGCCTGCTCAGGAGTGATCTGTTTATACCCCATATGGTTCCTGGGTTGTGAAGCGACATAAAAAGCACAAATGAAGCGCCGGGCTTGCTGTTTTTCCTTCCTGCTGGGTGCAATGAAGCCAGAAAACACTTCCGACTCGGTGAAAGAACGTCTCTTGCAAATTACCTCCAGCACCTGAAGCCAAATGTGGCTAAGGG
>NW_015388353.1:288652-291769 GCF_001527695.2 Protobothrops mucrosquamatus | reverse complement strand
GGTCATCTAGTCCAACCCCCTGCTCAGGCAGGAAACCCTATACCATTTCGGACAAATGGCTGTCCAGTCTCTTCTTAAAAACTTCCAGTGTTGGAGCATTCACCGCTTCTGGAGGCAGGTTGTTCCACTGGTTAATTGTTCTCACTGTCAGGAAGTTTCTCCTTAGTTCTAGGTTGCTTCTCTCCTTGATTAATTTCCACCCGTTGCTTCTTGTCCTGCCTTCAGGCGCTTTGGAGAATAGCTTGACTCCCTCTTCTTTGTGGCAGCCCCTGAGATACTGGAATGCTGTTATCCTGTCCCCCCTCATCCTTCTCTTCGTTAAACTAGATATACCCAATTCCAGCAACCGTTCGTTATATGTTTTAGCCTCCAGTCCCCTAATCATCTTTGTTGCTCTTCTCTGCACTTTCTAGAGTCTCAGCATCTTTTTTACATCGTGTTGACCAAAACTGGACGCAGCATTCCAAGTGTGGCCTTACTTCTTTTTGGTTCTTTCCCTATGTAGTTTCCTTCCTTCCTTCCTTCCTTCCTTCCTTCCTTCCTTCATTCATTCATTCATTCATTCATTTATTTATTTATTTATTTCATCTGTCTATCTATCATCTATCCACCCAGCATTTATCTGTCTAGCTATCACCTATCCATCTATCCAGCATCTGTCTGCCTATCGCTTATCTATCCATCCATCCTGCAACTAACTATCCATCCATCATCTATCTGTCTATCTGTATCCAACATCTATCTATCTATCCACCCACCCATCCAGCCAGCCAGCCAGCATTGTCCAAGGTCCCTTCCAACTCTGCTATTCTGTTCTGTTATTCTGTTTTGTTCTGCCATTAACAAACATGAATAAACCCAAATCCAGTCATTTAAAAATTGGGATTGATCTGGGATCTTAATTTATTCTAACTAAGAAATTAGTTGTGTTTGGTAAAACAACATATCACATCAAAGACCTAGGCAGAAGTGTTTTGCCTTGTGTGCTATGTTTCTATTTGCAAGGCACCTTCAGACACAAAGCACCCATACACCTATACACACCTCGCATTCCAAAACAAGCTCCTTATATTCCATTGCTTTGTTATATTTGTAGTTGGTTCTGCTCACTTGAATCTCTGCTCTTGGCTGGTTGCTGACACTGCAATATCATAAAAAACAAAACACGTTAATCTGGATCTGTTTTTCTTTCTTGAATTTGACTTCTTCAAAATGCAAACTGCACTGTTTGTCAACAGAGGGAGCCCTTCAGAAAAAAAAATCTCATTCAACCCTCGAAGAGGAAGACTTCATAAATATGGAAATGTAAGGATCTAAATTGCCATTGCTCAGATTTTGTTTTTTAATTTCCCAGATCAGAGACTAGGAAATTGGCACTGGTTGTTCAAGAAATAAGGAAAGAAAGGAAAGGGAAAGGATTTTCTGTGTATTATAGAATGCTAAGGATTTATTTGCTCTGCATCAATACATATAAGTGGGACTTTCTATGGATCAGCCCCAAATGAATAACTCAAATCACTCCCATTATCAGGTTCAGTGTTCCTGTCGACCTGGTCATTATGGCTTAATCAACAGATCAGTTTTAAACAAACCATGATTTGGTGTGATGTGCGCACATAATCATTGGTAAAAAGAGCCTTTAACCCAAAAGGGCTTTTTTTTTTCCCCAAAGACAACTGGACTTTGTTTTTTTCTTTGAAGACATTTTGCTTCTTATGCAAGAAGCTTCTTCAGTTCTTGGATGAGAAGAGAAACATCTTCAAGGAACAAACAAAGTCCAGTTGCCTTTGGAAAAAGCACCTTTGGGGCAACCGTGGTCTGGATGACTGACCATCTCCATAGACCAGAGGCTTTAGCATTCCCAGTCACTATAGCTAATGATTGGCACAGCTGGGTGGTGGATGATGAGAGTTGTAATTCAAAATATCAATGAAAGAACCAGAGTGGGGAAGGCTTATTAAATTTGAGAGAGGTCAATGTGTTGTGACCCTCTTGCCTATGTCTTGCTTGTGTTTGCAGATAGTTGAGCATCAGATCATATTAAGTGTTAAGTAAAAGTGGCTTAATCTGGATCACCATTTTAGAATGAAAAGCAGGGTAGAAATAGAATGGATGGATGGATGGATAATCTTGCCATGTTAATGGAACTCTGGCCTTGAAAAACTTTAATTTTGGATTTCATTTATAGGAATATCCCATCTCTCTCTCTCTCTCTCTCTCTCTCTCTCTCTCTCTCTCTCTCTCTCTCTCTCTCTCTCTCTCTTCCTATTCTTCTCTTTCTATCTCCCTTTTGCTGATTAAAAATAATTCTGTATTCGTTTGTTTGTGGTAACTGTGATAGAAACGCAGCAATAGTTGGAGTAAACAAACGTACACCACTTACTGTGTCTGCCATGTGTCAATCCTGTCCTGGACCTTTAAAATAAGTCTTTTTGAAGGAACTGCCTTCTAATTTTTGTCCTGGGAAAATCAGGAACATTTCTAATTGTTTCCCTCTTAGTATCAGCAGTTCTGCAAAAAAAAGAAAAAAAAAAAATCCAAACCACTAACTTACTTTGCAAATAACTCCAAGATTTTTTTTTTAAGTTGTTTTCCCAAAACTCCTCAAGTTCCTAGCACTCATCACTTACTAATTGAAACCTCTCTGGCAAGCCACTGATAAGGAAGAGTACCATCTCTCACCATCTGACTTTTTAAAAAAGAAAATAAAATCCAAAAGAAGATTTCCTGTCTCGTGATCCCTTCCATATTTTGCAGTCAAAACCCACAACCCTTCAGGAACTTAAGACATTAGACAATGTTGCTTCAATGTTTTTTTTTCCCTTGCTACGCAAATGCTACTGGTTTTGGTCTGGTGTGTAAAATGATATTGGCAAAAGGTCCCGGCCTCAACAGAAACCCACTGGAAGTGGGGATTCGGCTATTTTAAGAAATGCCTCTTTTCCTTGCAAACAGAAATCGCTTTCATAAGAAGAACCATTTTGTCCCTATTTGAAGCTATACAAGTGTTCTTTTCATAGACGCTGATGAATGTAGAGACTGAGGTCCTTGGGTGCAGGCATGTTTAACAGAAAAGCAGGAAAGCATGTGTTCTGTAATTTTAGCAATATTCCTTTT
>NW_015388353.1:284893-287393 GCF_001527695.2 Protobothrops mucrosquamatus | reverse complement strand
ATGCCAGCGGCATTGACAAAATCACTATCAGTCAATTGCAAAAGGCAGCTTCAGTTGGAACAGATTATATCCTGTGACATACCTTTAACACCTTTAAACAACAGGATTCAATAGGTGGATAAAAATGCCAAATGCAGTATAAACGTCTGGCTAACCATAATAATTGCCATAACAAAGAAATCTGGGATGGCTTAAGAAATCTGAGCACTGACAAAATTTCCATCTCTCAACCGCAATAGGCTACACTCCTTGGAAACGCACCTATATTACACTAATACATTATGGTATCCTGAGTTCTTGGGGATGAATGTGATGTGTATGAAGGCCAACAGCAGCTGAAGAACTGGCAACTGTTGTGTATATACATTGTTGTGTATATAATAACAATAACAGAATAACAGAGTTGGAAGAGACCTTGGAGGTCTTCTAGTCCAACCCATTGCTCACACAAGAAACCCTATACAGTACTGTATATAATATATAACCTAAGAACTCATGCTTGTATATATATTTTTTACCTCTAGGACTATAATTAACTCAGCTCGCTGAAAAATGCATGATTTCAGTTGGGCAGTTGGTAGTAATTTCCCCCAATAAAATTTGTTCTGATCAGTGATTTTGATCTATCCAGGGTAACCATTTTCAAAAAGAATTGATGCATTAAAACAAAGATAATGAAATGAAATGGCCGGTCAAAAAAAATATGGAATGAAAGAGCTACTACAACTATATCTGCCCACAGTTGGTCTTCTTCCAAAACAACTACAGAAGCTAGTTTTCTCATGGTGTAGAAAATGTCCTGTATGAAAGAAGTCCTCTGGGTATAGGAAGCAAATGAAGTTGTTTTCTCTAAAATATCTCAAAAGGAGGCAGAGTGTAGCATTAAGTATTGAATTCCACTTTTTCTTTTTTTCCTGTTTCCTGTTTCCCCCCCCCCCTCTCTTCATTCACAATAAACAGGGCTGCTGAAAAAGGAAGTTTTGTTTTTTTTAACCAAGGGACTCAAACCTATGTCAGATACACCAGATAAGAGAACGCACAGAATCCATTACTGCAGGCAGTCATCTGTTAGGTGTTGGTGGGATTCGTTTTTTTAGTTTCTTCATAGGATCTTTCAAAGGCTCTGACCTTTAATCAACTACTTTCACCAAAGTGGTTTTAACAGCAGTGCAGATAATGTTCTTCTACGGGGCCTGATTTAAGTTGTCCCTTTCATCCCCAAAGGGATATGGTAGAATTGGATTGTGGGCCAAAGGGACAATCAAAAAGGTTCAAGGAATTTTGGCATCCTTCCTAAACACTGAGTCACCAACTCAACTCCTGAACTTCTAGGGCTCAGAGCTTCATTTTTGTGGTCTCCTGAAATCCTTCAAGAACTTGCTATTCAAAATGGTGGTGGAACATGACAATGTTCAGTAGCAGCCTGGTTAAAATAAGCCAGTTTAAGCTCATCACAAAATAATTTTATTTAAAAAAAAATCCCCAGAGAAAGAAATGAATCAAAGATTTCAGTTCTTATAAATATGTCTAAACACACTACTGATGATAAGGGACTGTTTATTTTATTTTGTTTTATGACAGGATCTATAACAATTTGATTTCTGGTCTAACCAGGTGATCTCTTATAGATAGCTCATTTCCCTCACCTCTTCTAGTTGGATAAATCGTATAGTGTTTCAGTTGCATTGTTTATTTAGTGTCTTTTTATTTCTGTGGGTTGTGTTGATCGGTCATTAACTGCAATAAAAACAGGCAGATTCCTACCAGATCTTTTTAGCTTTCATTTAAAAATGCATCTTCCCCAGCACAATTACGTTGTGCAGTCCTATGATACTGCTTTTATTTTTTTATTCTTTTAAGGCACAGCAGGGATTGGGTACAAGGAGAAAGCTTTAAAAACGATGCCCATCATGGAGAAAATGGATGCACTTCCCTTCCCCTCTCTCGTACAAATACTAAAATCCGAAATCGCTCGCTGAAATAGATTTATAATAGGTTTGGGAGAGAATAATCTGCAACTAATTTATTATTATGGAATTCTCCGTTCCAAAATGCATTGTCTTGGATGAAGATCCAAAGCAAATGAGGCCAATTGGAGGAAAACAGGGCAGCTGTTTGATCTAAAAAAAAGCATGTAGCATCAGAAGAATGTTGGTGAATTCCTGCTGCTGAAAATAGTGACAGTGAGAGAGGGCAATTGTCTAGTAGTGGACATACAATAAACATCTCCAGGACCTGATGGACCTTTTGTAGGAGGTACTGGAGTTGACAGCTACATCTTGGCCCTAATCCAGCAGACACGTCCTTGTGTTTTTGATGTTTATATTGCAATTCTGCCACTCAGCTAAGTTACCACTACTTTACAACCAAATATTAAATACGATTTGGATTGTGAAGTGGTGAAATGATTGTGCCAAGCTGTTGAAACTGTCACACAAACCACTGTGCTTTGGGCTAGCTCCCTGAGTGTAGTCCAGCATTGCTGTGCCAATCTGATTGC
>NW_015388353.1:279811-283236 GCF_001527695.2 Protobothrops mucrosquamatus | reverse complement strand
CCCCCCCCTCTCTCTCCAGCCCCCCCTCCTCACTCTCACCTGCCTCAGTGAGCAAGTCATGGCTGGGAATTAGGGGGTTGGGTGGGAACCAGGTTCTCCTGCGAAAAAAACAGACGCATGACTGCACCCTGTTCCTGAGGCCGAAGCACGGAGAGGAAATAAAACTTGTTCCTGGGAGTTTCTGAGCAGCCAGATTTATTGGCTGCTTGCAACGTGCTACCTGGCCACAGCTGGCATTGGCCAAAGCGCTGGCAATATCTCATTAGACACCCTATTTTCTATAGAAGTGGCCAGTGTGAAGAACAGAATTACGCAGAGGCACACACCCGAATGATGAAAAAAGAAAGATGGGAGAGGTGTACTACGGTGCACTGCATCGTACACCAATAGGGGTCCTCTATTTTCGTGGGGGAAGGACTGAGACAGAGAGAAGGAAGCGGTGCGGGTGGTCCTCGACATGCGACCACAATTGAGCCCAACATTTCTGTTGTTAAGCGAGGCACATGCTAAGTGAGTTTTGCTCCACTTTACCACCTTTCTTGCCACGCTTGTTAAGTGAATCCCTGCAGCTGCTAAAGTTAGCAACACTTATTGTGGAGTGAATCCAGCTTCCCCCTTGACTTTGCTTGTCAAAAAGGGTTCGTGTGACCTTGGGACACAGCAATGGACATAAGTAGGAACCAGTTGCCAAGCATCTGAATTTTGATCACGTGACAGTGGAGAGGCTACAAAGGTCGTAAGTGCGAAAAACAGTCATAAGTCGCTTTTTTCAGTCCTCTTGTAACTTGAACGGCAATGGAATAGAATAGAATGCAGAATAGAATAGAATAGAATAGAATAGAATAGAATAGAATAGAATAGAATAGAATAGAATAGAAAAATAGAATTAGAACAGAACAGAACAGAACAGAATAGAATAGAATAGAAACTTCCAGTATTGGAGCATTCACAACTTCTGGAGGCAGGTTGTTCCACTGGTTAATTGTTCTCACTGTCAGGAAATTCCTCCATAGAATAGAATAGAATAGAATAGAATAGAATAGAATAGAATAGAATAGAATAGAATAGAATAGAATAGAATAGAATAGAATAGAATAGAATAATAGGGAATGGAATGGAATGGGGAATGGAAGAATAGAATAGAATAGAATAGAATAGAATAGAATAGAATAGAATAGAATAGAATAGAATAGAATAGAATAGAATAGAATAATAGAGTTGGAAGGGACCTTGGAGGTCTTCGAGTCCAACCCCCTGCTCAGGCAGGAAACCCTACACCATTTCAGACAAATGGCTGTCCAGTCTCTTCATAAAAACTTCCAGTGTTGGAGCATTCACAACTTCTGGAGGCAAGTCGTTCCACCGATCAATTGTTCTAACGGTCAGGAAATGTCTTCTTAGTTCTAGGTTTTAGCCTCTCGTCCCCTGATCATCTTTGCTGCTCTTCTCTGCACTCTTTTCTGCACTCTGCACTAAGTGAACTGCTGCAAGTTGAGCACAACCTGTATATCCTAGCATCCATATACAGAAGAAAGAGATTTATTTTTTTTAAGAAAAGAAAGAAATGGTGTCCGCACGAATTAAATAAGACGAGCGATGGAGGAAGGAGAGCCACACACTGGAAGACCTCCCAACACTGAAGCTCTGTGGGCTGCTGATTTCACATACAACTGGCTAACCTTTCACAGCTGGATTTCTGCAGGAACAAAGGCAGCCTCAGCTCTGCCCCCAACTGCAGGGCAATCAGACCATGCCAAGCTTAATCCAAAGTGTAACCATATAAAAGAGCCAAAATTGGCTTTTGACTGCCGTGTGAACCCTCCCGTATAAGGAGGAGGGGGCACAACATGAATCTTTCCCCCCCCCCCCGTTCATTGGCAGCCCCAGAATCCACTGCATTGCCAAGGTTCGTTTTCCTGAGCCTGGAAACATGAACATTATTGGGTAGCTCTAAGGTAAATGCATTTTGATAGAACATAGGATAATAGGGCTGGAAGGGACCTTGGGGGTCTTCTAGTCTAACCCCTGATCAAGCAAAAGACCCTGTATACTATTCTGGACAAATGGCTGCTTAGTCACTTCTTGAAAACCTCCAGTGTTGGAGCACCCCCAACCTCTGCTGGCAAGCCGTTCCACTGGTTAATTGTTCTCCGTGTCAGGAAATTTCTCCTTAGTTCTCAATTAGCTCCCGCTTTAAAGCAGGGGTCCCCAACCCCCGGTCCATGGACCAGTACCGGGCCACAGCATGCCAGCAACCAGTCCACACAAACAAGCAAAGCCCCATCCATGGGATACAGGCAGCACACAAAACCACGCACTCTCCGATCCATGGAAAAACCTTTCTCCACGGAACCGGTCCCTGGTGCCCAAAAGGTTGGGGACCTCTGCTTTAAAGATTTAAGGACAACCTTGATGCCCAATAAATCTCCCAGGGCACTGTGTAAAATCCTGAGCTGATGTAGCCCCCCCTCCCAATGTGTCTTCTGCATCCTCCCATCCAGGACAGACCATAATACCTGAGACTGTTTAATGGTTGAAAAGCCAGTTTCTCTTAATGGCCATTCACCTCACCTCATTTGAATAAGCCTTGATGTTGTATACCGGGGCTTTTCAACCTTTTCACCCATTGTACCACTTTTAGGATATGGCAACATCCGAGTACCACCAGTCGCCTAGCAAGCTGTCAAAAACTTGATGACCAAAAAAAAAAAAAAGGAAAAAAGTGATAAAGTAACAGGTAGTCCTTGACTTACAACAGTTCTCTTAGTGACTGTTCGAAGTTACAATGGCACTGAAAAAAGTGCCCCCCCCAAGCCACAGCCGAGCAAGACACCTGCCTGCCTGTCCGGTGGCGCTCTTCCTCCTGTCTGAGGTTTTCATTGTTGTGAGCATTTCTGTTGAGGATTGGCAGTGGGGGTTGGGTGGGGGGTGTTTGGTTTTTATTCCCCCCGTCTGCTGGGTGGTTGCAGCAGGTTTTGGTCACTTCATGTGACCCTGGGACACTGTGACCGTCATAAATATGAATCAGTTGCCAAGCATCTGAATGTAAATCACAAGCCCCTGGAGATGCTGCAACATTCCAGCTGATCGGCGCTTCTTCTGGGCTCAGCATAAGTGCCAGGATCAGTGCTGCTTTCCAACTGGAGCCTGGCACTAATCCTGGCGCTTCCACTGAGCCCTGACAGCCCCGAAGAAGCTCCAGCCATCTCTCGCTCAGGCTCATTCCCCTCTCCCGCTACCACTTTTCTAGGATGCTCACGTACCACCTGCCAGGTGCCAATGTACCACAGGTGGTACCCATACCACTGGTTGAAAAGCCCTGTTGTATACCATGGGTGTCAAACTGCCGGCCCACCGGCCAGATGCGTCACGCAAAAGCTGTGCCCACCCAGCTCCGGCAAGGGGAAAAAGTCACGATAAAAGTC
>NW_015388353.1:276495-279467 GCF_001527695.2 Protobothrops mucrosquamatus | reverse complement strand
CCTCTCCCGCTACCACTTTTCTAGGATGCTCACGTACCACCTGCCAGGTGCCAATGTACCACAGGTGGTACCCATACCACTGGTTGAAAAGCCCTGTTGTATACCATGGGTGTCAAACTGCCGGCCCACCGGCCAGATGCGTCACGCAAAAGCTGTGCCCACCCAGCTCCGGCAAGGGGAAAAAGTCACGATAAAAGTCACAACATGTCATGTGACGCAGTGAGTTTGACACCCCTGTTGTATACCTTCAGGCCCCAATAGAGGTTGTAAACATCAGAAGAGATGCTCCTTCAAGTCTCTTTAGATTCTGTTAGGCATAGTGATTCTCCTCCTTGCTCATGTCTTTCTTCACTTCCCAACTTTCATACTAGAGCAACTTTGCCCTTTTTAAGATGTGTGGTCTTCAACACCCAGAATTCCCCAGCCAGGATTTCTGTGCTACTTAAATCTGGGTGTTTGTTGAGCCCAGCCTTGCAAGACTAGCAAGACTCAGAATGGCACCTTATTGGGTGTCGGCGATTTGCATAAGTTAGTTGTGATTTGCACAAATGTGAATAGCTAAAAACCGAACAGCAATTATTCCTTCCTACCATTGCTAATCGAAAGTAACTGCTGTAACCAAAAGACAAGGAGAAATTAATTTCTACTGAATGGCTGCATCACTGGGAATTCTGAAGCCCAATGATGCAGGAATATGATCAGTGCAACTTTATAAGCCACATAATGTGTAGCAATATTGTTATACCAGCTTGAATTATTTTACCCATGTAAATCAAAATTATCAGGGTCCTTCACATCTTCTTCTCGCCAAGGTTTTTCTTTCGATGAAGCTCTATGGATTGAACCTGAGATATTCCTCATGCCAAGCATTAGCTTGGCCACTTAATCATGGCTCTTCTTTAATGTTCATCTCTCGCTTCTGGTTGAAACAGGAATATGACACTAGACATGGACAAACCTGTTGTTGGTTTTGTTTTCATTCTTCTGAATAGTTTAAATCTTAAATTTTTTTCATCCTGCTCATATAGAAATATATTTGTTTGGACAAGCTCTTCTTCAAGAACAAAACTAACCATTGGGAATATCCCACTATGGATTGTAAATGTATCAGTCAGAACATTATGAAGAAGCAAGTGCCCTCATCAAGGGAGACAATTTGGTTTAGTGTGAAGGCTAGAAACTGGAAGACAATGAATTCCAATCCTGCCGTAGGCATGACAGCCAGATGGGTGACTTTGGGCCAATCACCAGGAGTTGGTGAGTTCTAGTCCTGCCTTAGGGACGACAGCCAGATGGGTGACTTTGGGCCAATCACTAGGAGATGGTAAATTCCAGTCCCAACTTAGGCATGAAAGTTGGCTTGGTAACATTGGGCCAATCACTCAATTAGCCTGTGAGTTCTAGTCCCAACTTAGGCACGAAAGCTGGCTGGATGACTTTGGGCCAGTCACTGTCTCTCAGCCTACGATATCAGGTCAGGGGACAAGCTGAGTTGCAAATAATGGATTGACACTTGATTGATTCCCCCCAAAGCAGATCCTGCTCTTGTAAGAAAAACACTAGGAAGAAAAAAAATATGATTTCACAATGACCCACATATCTAGGACAGCCTAAACAACCTGATGTTCTCCAAATGTCTAGGAAGATTCTCAGTCATCCAGGTCATACTTATCCCAAAGATGCTTTTTCATGAGGAAACTGTTCTTTCTTGTTTTTCTTGGAAGACATTTTGCTTGTCATCCAAGACACTTCTTTAGCTCTGAAGAAGTTGAAGAAGCTTCCTGGATGAGAGCTGAAGAAGCTTCTTGGATGAGAAGTGAAATGTCTTCCAAAAAAAAGAAGAAGAAGAAAGCCCAGTTGCCTTGTGAAAAAGCATATTTGGAATATTGATGTTCTCCAGATGCTTTGGACACAGCTTCCACAGTCTTTTAAACTCAGCCATGCTGTGCTGTATGCAATTATATTCCAAAACATAAGATGATATCAGATAGCCAATTCCTGTCCTATGGCATTCATCTACTCTTTTAGATGGGGAGGGAGGGAGGGAGGAAGGAAGAGAGGGAGGGAGGGAGGCTGCATTTGCCTTTATTGCAAGAGTCTTATTCAGTTCTGCCCACAATCCTTCTTACATATCCAGTGAAAAATGCCAAAAGAAAGTGATTTTATTCTCGGCTCTAAATACCCAGAAAAACCTGCTGATGTGACCAGATTAATCAGCACCCTGGACAGAGTCAGGAGGTCTTCCCGATTCCCACCATTTTTCAATTCCTTTTTCACCACCAGCATTCTAGTTTACCATCACCCTCCCAGGATCCTGAACCCTAAAAAGATGACATAAACAAAGACATGGCCAATTTGTTTATATTTTTAGAAGTCGGGAGGGACAGTTAATGCTCAAACAGCAGTTCACACAAGACAGCAACTCCCTAGATTCAATTGTGTATCATGCAAACAAACCACAGATGGTTCCATCTTTTTTTTTTTCCCAATCTCCATTTTTAAACAAACCTCCCTTATTTGCCATTCAGAGGCTACTGTGCAAATTAGGAGGTAGGGTGGGGTTGTTTTTTTGAATAAATGAATAAATAAATAAAAGAGTTTTGAGGAATAACATGCATCCGCTGTTTTAAAATGGGTGGATTTTTATATACGTTTCCTCAAACTGAAATAAAATGATTTGAAAATCAGATTGCATGAAGTTATGAATGAACATATATGAAACCAAGATGGGATAGGAATAGTTTGCCACGTTTCTCTGCCTAGTACAGATAGACACACTTGCACGCTTTCCACATATGTGGAAAGCCATAATAAATATATGGCTAATGTTTTGATCTTCAGGAAGGGGGAAAGAGGGAAAGGAAGGAGGGAGGGAAGGAGAGAGAGAGAGAGACAGATAGACAGACAGACAGACAGACAGACAGACAGACAGACAGACAGAGACAGAGAGAGGCAGAGAGAGAGAGAGAAAG
>NW_015388353.1:267600-274449 GCF_001527695.2 Protobothrops mucrosquamatus | reverse complement strand
TAAATGATAACTGGACAGAAAAAAGGATTGCTCCACTTAGGAACATATGTATCTTTTTTAATTGGTTGATTGATCTCTGTATAGTCTACACCGAGGTAGACACTGAGGGCCAATTCTTCTAACTTTTCTCCTCTTTAATTGTTTTGCTTCTTTCCATGTTACTGTTTTATATTTATTCTTTAAGGAGAGCTAAGTCACACTGCTGTATAAGATCATCTCTGTTTTTGTTTCGAGGGGTGTGTCCGTGTGTTCTACTCATCGTAAATGTAAAAATATGCATGAGCTTTGACACATCTTTTAGAGGAATCACACTCCACCCCCCCCAACTCAATTAATTTTGCTACCCATTTTGAAAAATATATCAAAAAAAGAAGAATATTTATAGCTCAGGGTTGAAATGAGGGATCCTTGGTGCTCTCTGAGCTTGCTTGTTTTCTTGGAGACGTTTCATTATCCAAACTAGGTAACATCATCAGTGCTAGTAAGGAGTGGGATTTGCTATCAGTTTATATTCTAGTGGCTTGCCCTGTTAGCATTAGTGGGAGTGGGCTTGGTGGTTCTTTGGTTTATTGTTAGCTTGTTTGCCAATTTCTTAATTGGGATAGTGTTTATTTCTTATTGCTCTAATGTTAATCTTGGTGTTAATATATGCTCCTCTGGATGTTGATTGCTGGTGGGGAAGTGTTTTGTTCCCCTTTTGGCTTGTTGATTGTCTCTTTCGCACAGCATGAAGATGTTGTTTATCTCTTATGTGTCTATTGATGGCCAATTTGTCAGATGCCAGGCTTTCAGGAATCTCTAGCGTTTTTTGACCTTGGCTTGGATGGGTCACAGTTTCCCAGTTGAAACTATGGTTAAGTCTGGGCACGTGTGGGGAAATTAAAGCGTTTTCATAATGTCTACTGGCTGCTAGTTGGCATTCATGGATGTGTTCCGCTAGTCTTCAGTGAAAAATGCATAATTGGTAACTTGCAGTGGTAGAGAAAAAGGTTTCAAGGCCATATCTAGAGAAACAAATTTCCCAACCCTAAATTATAGAGCTGCATCTCCCATGTAATTATTATGGGAGTCTCTTTTAAGGCTATTTAAGGTCCTTGGATCAGGCCAACAAGCACCTTTCTGCTGATTTAGACATACTCCTGTTTGGGCAGGAAATTAAACAGACATCAGAGAATGTCCAGCCAAATTCCCTGAATATGGAAAGTAGGTAGAACTTTTCAAGAGCATAGCATAGCTTTTCTTTCCTTCTCTTTTTCAGCCTTGACACAGTGAGATGGGTTTCCCTTTAAGTCAAATGAGGAAACAAGCACAAATAAGCACTGCAAGGAATCCAAAGCTGGAAGCGGAAGTCCAAATGTATATGCTGCTCCTTACGTTTCAAAATTAATCTAGAGGCCATCCGCTGCTATGGAATGAAGTTAAAATCATTCCCAGTCTATACTTAATGCAAAAACGTTATACGAATAATTTTAGAAGAGGATGTTTTCTGAAACACAAAATATATTATAGCTAAAATAAAAGATTAAACGTGAATCTTGCCAGAAAACCCCCCAAAATATGGAGGATGTTTTATTTTTCTCCTAAAAGTCATCATGATTAAAACTTTGAAAGAAAAAGGACTTCCTTCCTTCCTTCCTTCCTTCCTTCCTTCCTTCCTTCCTTCCTTCCATGCTTCTTTCCTCAAATACAATTTAATGTAAGTTAAAGACTTAAATTTAAACTAGGGAAATCCACCATGAACAGTTAGTTTAGGATTACAACGTACAATTGGAAGAGGCCACTGAAACTTTACCCAACATAAGAATCCAATTAAAGTATACCTGATCAATATCTCTCCATTCCCTGTTTGAGCAATTTCAGTAAAGCTCCAGGATTCATTGTTACATTACTTTTACTGATATGGATTTTTTTTCCCTAATATTCAGTGAGATTCTGCCTTTCTCCAGCCCAACTCGGTGTCCTGCTGTCTTGCTATCTTGTTGCAGAACCTCATAAGATGTCCATCAAGTAGGAACCATCAGTTCCTACCATGCTTCACTATTGAACAATTTAGGGATATTTTCAGATTCATAATCTCAGATTCCGGTCCAAACCCATGAGCACAATCTTCATCGCAATTATTAATGAATAGATTTTGCAAGGATGGGTCTTTCTATTCTGCTAGTCACACCTTTTGGGTAGTCTTTCTTTGACTTCACAAGGGAAGGAAGGAAACATCAAGGATCATTTTCAAGCAATGAGAGAGAGAGAGAGAGAGGGGGAGAGAGAGAGAGAGAGAGAGAGAGAGAGAGAGAGAGAGAGAGAGAGAGAGAGAGAGAGAGAGAGAGAGAGAGAGAGAATAAAATCAGGGTTAATTTTTAAAGACACATTTCCCTTGCAACAATCATGCCCTCTAATTATTTCAATGTGAAACGCATTATAAAGCATGTTTGTTTCCTGTTCTTATCCCTTGGTGGTCAGCATAAACATTCCTAACACAGAGAGCTTTTATCAGCGTTGGGAAATTCAGGTTTATACGCTGCTGAAAATGCTTTTGTCCCTCATGAATGTAACTAGACCTTGGGAGAACCCAGCATTATAACCTTCTAAGTGGTGAAAAATGACTTAGTCACCTGTTACAAATAGGGTTGAAATCTATACCTCTTCTGACTGCCATTCGTGGTGAGCTTATACGTGAAATCAAGTCTAACAAAAGACTGGAATTCTAATGGAAAAATTCATACCGCGTGAATTTTAAAAAAAATCATATAGAACGTTTGTTATAAATCATTTAGCTGCACATACAGGATATTTAAGTGCAAATCTAGAAAGGAGGTAGAAGGGGGGAAGAATAAGAAAACTCAACTCACTTCCCAGAATTGTTGTGGGGGGGGGGAAATGGGAGAAGAAAGGAATATTAGGTATGTTCACTGCCTTGAGATATTTATCAAGTTAATTTATGTCACAGGCTTCGCTCGATTTACAATAGTTCATTTAGTAACCACTCAAAGTTACAACGGCACTGAAAAAAAGTGATTTATGACCATTTTTCACACTTAGGACCGTTGCAGCATCCCCATGGTCACGTGATCAAAATTCAACTCACTTATTTGGGGATGCGTAGAACTGCATCTCCAAATAAAACACTCTGAACAATTCTACAAGATTGGAAGTTGTCTGCTGTTGAAGGAGACAAGCTTTCCTCTCCCATCTTTTAGTGCAACTGAGGATTAGAAAACTGGAATAATAGCACTTATCACTTAGACTTATATGCCGCTTCACAGTGCTCTACAGCCCTTTGTAAGCGGTTTACAGAGTCAGCATATGGCTCCCAAGAATCTGGGTCCTCATTTTACCGACCTCGGAAAGATGGAAGGCTGAGTCAACCTTGAGCCCATCAGGATCAAACTTCTGGCTATGAGCTGAATTAGCCTGCAATGCTCCATTCTAAACACTGTGCCAGAGGAAGGAAGGAAGGAAGGAAGGAAGGAAGGAAGGAAGGAAGGAAGGAAGGAAGGAAAGAAAGAAGAAAAGAAAGAAAGAAAGAAAGAAAGAAAGAAAGAAAGAAAGAAAGAAAGAAAGAAAGAAAGAAAGAAAGAGCAATAGCACTTAGACTTTGCGGTCCTCTCTAAGCAGTTTACAGAGTCAGCCTCTTGCCCCCAACAATCTGGGTCCTCATTTTACCGACCTCGGAAGGATGGAAGGCTCAGTCAACCTTGAGCCCGTCAGGATCGAACTCCTGGCTATGAGCTGAATTAGCCTGCGATGCTCCATTCTAAACACTGTGCCAGAGGAAGGAAGGAAGGAAGGAAGGAAGGAAGGAAGGAAGGAAGGAAGGAAGGAAGGAAGGAAGGAAGGAAGGAAAGAAAGAAGAAAAGAAAGAAAGAAGAAAAGAAAGAAAGAAAGAAAGAAAGAAAGAAAGAAAGAAAGAAAGAAAGAAAGAAAGAAAGAAAGAAAGAAAGAAAGAAAGAGCAATAGCACTTAGACTTTGCGGTCCTCTCTAAGCAGTTTACAGAGTCAGCCTCTTGCCCCCAACAATCTGGGTCCTCATTTTACCCACCTCGGAAGGATGGAAGGCTGAGTCAACCTTGAACCAGCGAGAATCAAACTGCCAAACTGTTGGCAGCCGGCAGTCAGCAGAAGTAGCCTGCCGTGTGCCACCACAGCTCTTCATTAAGCTTGACGGATAACGTATTCATGAACTACACCCTATATCAGTGGTTTCCCCCTGGTGTATTTAAACAACAGCAGTGCACCTTTGATTTCTGGTAGGAATCTCTATAAAAAAAATTCTCATAATAGCTAAGCTGAAATATGGTGCATTGTGGAGAAATCAAAATGGCCACCAACTGTGCCATCGGCTTAATCCACTCTTGCCCAATTGAGGGCCCTCTAGAAATAGCCAATTTGGCTGAAAATGATGGAATTCTCAGGTAGTTTCTTTGAATTACAACAGTTCATTTAGTGACCTTTGGAAGTAGCCACAGTACTGAAGAAGGTGACTTATAGCCATTTTTCACACTTACGACCATGGCAGCATGACCATGGTCACATGATCAAAATTCGGACGCTTGGCAGCTGCTTCATGTTTACGACGGTGACAGCATATCCCGGGGTCAAGTGATCTCCTTTTGCGAAACTTCTGATGAGCAAAGTCAACGGGGAAGGCAGATTCACTTAACAACCGGCTTACTAACTTAACAACTGCAGTGATTCACTTAACAACTGTGACAAGAAAGGCCGTGAAACGAGTCAAAACTCAGTTAACAAATGTCTCGCTTAGCCACAGAAATGTTGGGCTCCATTGTGCCGTCCAGATAAAATGTACAGGTAAGGCATACGGGTAAGTCAAGGACTACCTGTTACTTCTCCAGTTTGAAGAACACTGAATTCATTTTCCACCTCACTCAGCCGCGCTTCAAGACGGAGCAAGAACTGGTTTCGATCAACTAATACGCTAACTCCATAGTGGCGAATCTATGGCACGGGTGCCAGAGGTGGCACTCAGAGCCCTCTCTGTGGGCACGTGCGTCGTTGCCCCAGTTCTAGGCCTTCAGCTGGGTTTTATAAAACCTTTTCGCTTTAGTCCTCCGCCATGTGGGAAAAAAAAGGTTCAATCAATCAATCATTTTCAGCTTCTCGCGGGGAAAAAAAAGATCTCGCAAAGTTGGAATTGATTGATTGAACTTTTTAGTCCCACCCAGTCTGCCGTTACCACCGCAGCCATGCCCACCCAATGGGCCATGCCCACCCGGCACCCGACGATACATGAGTGGGTTTTGGGTTTCAATTTGGGCACTCGGTCTCTAAAAGGTTCGCCATCACTGGGCTAACTAATATGAAGGATTCCAACTCACGGCTTTTTTTTTCTCCCTTTTCTTTTATTTTGGAATTTAGGCAAAGGTTAATAAGCTGAGGGAGGGAGGGCTAATGAAAGCAAAGTTCAGGAATTCAGTTTGAGACAGCCCACTCTAGACAGATACTCGACTGCTTCGTGAAATAGCCTCTTGGAGACCGAGATAACTAAATTGACCATCTTCTGTGGCAACAGGGGTGCTATTTTTAGCATCATTATACCGGAAGGAATTAGAAAGTATGAATGACAGCTGAAATGAGGTGACATTGTCTTTTGGCCTCCACTGCTGGAGCATCTAGAGCAGTGGTTCTCAACCTTTTTAATGCCGCGACCCCAACCGGTCGTAAGTCGAGGACTAAACCGGTCATAAGTCGAGGACTAAACCGGTCGTAAGTCGAGGACTACCCAACCGGTCGTAAGTCGAGGACTTTCCCTGCCCGGGAGTGCCGCGCATGCGTGGTTCCGCCCCTGCGCTGGCTGAGGCGTAGCTGGCAAGCGGCAGAGACGGAGCAGGCCGACCACCAGCTGGCCCAGCCCAAGGGAGGTAAGGCACCCGTCAGAAAAGGGGGAAAAAATGGCGGACAAAAAAAATGGCGGACAAAAAAAAAATGGCGGACAGCCTTGCTTGGCGACTCCCATGAAATGGTCGATCGACCCCAAATGGGGTCCCGACCCACAGGTTGAGAACCACTGATCTAGAGCATCTGAAGAAGAAGCTAAACGTCTATACTACCAGAAAGATAAGGGTAATCTTCTTATGAAGAGATTTCATCCAGGTCCTTCCATGGAATTTTAACCCAAGCAAGATAGAGGATGTTCTTCTGCTTCTTTCTATCTGAGCTTCATCTCTTTGAAGAGATGAGAACTTTTAGACAAAAGTTTTTTTTTTTTAACTTTTCCTCTGATTGAGAATGGAAATTTAAATTCTCTTGAGGAATCTTCTTGGGATCTAGAAGTTTTTGGACCCACTCTACCTGATCAGTTATAATCAAATGGTCTCCTCCTCCTCCTCCCCCTCCTCCTCCTCCTCCTCCTCCTTTTTAACCACCTTCAGCAAAAACTCCCTCTATCAGCCAGCTGTAAGATTAAAAGCTTTTCAACTTGCTATCTTGGGAAATTTCTTTCGAGGAAATTACTACAAAGGCTTGTTTTAGTGTGTTCCCCTACTGTGCGTCCTACTGGGTTTTTTTAATAAGGAAAGCTATCCATCCATGGAACTGTATCCTGTTTTCCATGCTTGAGTGTCTAACAGCAGGCAAATACAGTAGAGTCTCTGATGTTTTGCTCCTTTAATTTTCACTCCATAATGTTCTCTGCCTGATTTTGCTGACTGATGCATGCACCTTCAGAGTCGTTTAATTAGGGGTGTATGCACAGAATTTGGGCAGAAAAAAGCTGTTCTTTTTCTGAAAATAAATAAGCAATCAAACACAAATAAACAAGAACAATGGAGACGGAGGGTGGAAAAGCATGCCCTTTTACAGAATTCAAAATGCGACTTTTATTTTTTAATT
>NW_015388353.1:258062-267535 GCF_001527695.2 Protobothrops mucrosquamatus | reverse complement strand
GCCTGATTTTGCTGACTGATGCATGCACCTTCAGAGTCGTTTAATTAGGGGTGTATGCACAGAATTTGGGCAGAAAAAAGCTGTTCTTTTTCTGAAAATAAATAAGCAATCAAACACAAATAAACAAGAACAATGGAGACGGAGGGTGGAAAAGCATGCCCTTTTACAGAATTCAAAATGCGACTTTTATTTTTTAATTAAAAAAATAATGGCAAGAAATATTTTGCTAATACTTCTTTACAAACAAACAAACAAACAAACAAACAAACAAATAAATGGCATACCATCCCTCTTGCCCAGCCTTCCCCAGTCTGATCCTGTCCAAATATGTTGGGATTGCAAATCCCAACATTTCCAAAGGTCAAAGGTCATGCCAGTTAGAAGTTCTGCATTTCTAATTCCTATTTAAGTTTCTCATTTAGACTAAGGGTTTCCCCAAACTGAAGCGCAGCTGAGAAATGTTATTATAAAGAAGGTGGCCTCTCAGTTGCAGGAAATCACTTATCAGCCTAGAACTACCTCCGTAGTGAAGGCATTTTCACACAGAGGATTTGCATTATTCGAGAACCAGTTCTGGGCCCTTTAGGATCCCACAACATTGTACTTCTTGGGCCGCTAAGCCTATTTCTTTCCCCAAAGATGCACATGGAAGTATGCATCACTCCCAAAGGTACGTGTAGGTTCTATTGTGGTGACATTCCAGGAAGCATTTAAGACAGTGATGGCGAAACTTTTAGAGACCGAGTGCCCAAACTGCAACCCAAAACCCACTTATGCATCGTCGGGTGCCAGGTGGGTGTGGCCCATTGGTGTGTGTGGCCCATTGGGTGGGCGTGGCTGCAGTGGTAACGGCAGACTGGGTGGGACTAAAAAGTTCAATCAATCAATTCCAATTTTGCAAGATCTTTTTTTTTCCCCACAAGAAGCTGAAATTGACTGATTGAACCTTTTTTTTTTTTTTTTGCACACGGCGGCGGAGGCCTAAAGCGAAAAAGTTTTATAAAACCCAGCTGAAGGCCTAGGACTGGGGCGACAGCACGCGTGCCCACAGAGAGGGCTCTGAGTGCCACCTCTGGCACCCGTGCCATAGGTTCGCCACCACTGATTTAAGGCTATTACATTTTTTCAAATGTTATTTATTTTAAAACGTTATAGTTTTATTTATTGGTTGGCTGTTTTACATGCTGCCCATCTCCATCAAAAAAACAACTTTGGCCTAATATTAGAATAACGCCAGAAATTTCCAACTTTTTCACTCTTCGTTCAGCTCACAGGTTCCGCGGATGCCTTGAGGTCACATACCCTCTTCCAGTCTTTTTTACCCCAGAGTATTGTAGCGTGGGGCATCTTAAATGTTGAGCGTGTACCTCGAGCAAGGCAAGATGAAAGTGAGATTGGATAGTTTGTGGTTCGCTGTCTTAGCGTGTCCGATGAATCGGCTCGTAATATTAAGCCATAATATGATTACTGTTTGGGGAGAGCAAGTTATGTCAGGATAGCAATTGTGTTTAATGAAGCTGGCCGTGGGGTTCAGCATATTTTGTAATCCCAATGCTATGCAAGAAATGGAGGGTATCAATGCAGTACATAAATTTATTTATTTGAAATACTGCAAATCATCGGGTTACATGGGCATGAATGCCTCAGATCAAATATCACAAAAAGAAATGCAATTGGGCAAATCTGACCATCTTTCTGATGATCTTTGAATACACATCAAATGTAGGAATCATCATCATAATTTTAGCCACAGTCTATCCACTGCAGGATGAAGGCCTCTTCCGCGTGTTTCCAACCAATATGGTCCTCAGCTTTCTTTTGCCATTTGGGCCCACCATACTTGCTGATGTCATTGCCCCATCTGGTTTTATGTCTCTTTCGTGGATGCTTTTTATCAAGTAGGATCCATTCTATGACTGCCTTGGTCCACCTGCCATCAGTTCTTCTTGCTAGGTCACCAGCCCGTTTCCATTTCCATTCTTTTACTCTCTTTATATATATTACTCCCTTGACTCTGCTGGCAAAGAGGGGAAGAGAACCTGTGGCTCAGTGACTAAATCACTGACTAGTATGTATAACTGCCCAGGTTCGAATCCCATAAAAGGGTATGGCTAACTGATGAAGGCAAAAAAGCCAGAAATGGTCCATCTTAGTCTCCCAATTTAATTCTTTACTCTTTGTCAGAAAAAAAAAAAGAAAGAAATTTGGATATATATATATATATATATATATATGCCAAACAAATAAAATAAAACGAACACCAGGGTAAAATAATCAAACTCTAGGAGTTTAATGTTACAGTACCAAACGCCAAGCTTTCGTCAGCATTCTGCTGACATCATCAGGGCTTAAACGGTCAGTCTATGGGAGAGTTTTATAGTTCGAACTTGGTCTGCACACGGCCCCTNGCCTGATTTTGCTGACTGATGCATGCACCTTCAGAGTCGTTTAATTAGGGGTGTATGCACAGAATTTGGGCAGAAAAAAGCTGTTCTTTTTCTGAAAATAAATAAGCAATCAAACACAAATAAACAAGAACAATGGAGACGGAGGGTGGAAAAGCATGCCCTTTTACAGAATTCAAAATGCGACTTTTATTTTTTAATTTAAAAAATAATGGCAAGAAATATTTTGCTAATACTTCTTTACAAACAAACAAACAAATAAATAAATAAATAAATGGCAAACCATCCCTCTTGCCCAGCCTTCCCCAGTCTGATCCTGTCCAAATATGTTGGGATTGCAAATCCCAACATTTCCAAAGGTCAAAGGTCATGCCAGTTAGAAGTTCTGCATTTCTAATTCCTATTTAAGTTTCTCATTTAGACTAAGGGTTTCCCCAAACTGAAGCGCAGCTGAGAAATGTTATTATAAAGAAGGTGGCCTCTCAGTTGCAGGAAATCACTTATCAGCCTAGAACTACCTCCGTAGTGAAGGCATTTTCACACAGAGGATTTGCATTATTTGAGAACCAGTTCTGGGCCCTTTAGGATCCCACAACATTGTACTTCTTGGGCCGCTAAGCCTATTTCTTTCCCCAAAGATGCACGTGGAAGTATGCATCACTCCCAAAGGTACGTGTAGGTTCTATTGTGGTGACATTCCAGGAAGCATTTAAGACAGTGATGGCGAAACGTTTAGAGACCGAGTGCCCAAACTGCAACCCAAAACCCACTTATGCATCGTCGGGTGCCGGGTGGGTGTGGCCCATTGGTGTGTGTGGCCCATTGGGTGGGCGTGGCTGCAGTGGTAACGGCAGACTGGGTGGGACTAAAAAGTTCAATCAATCAATTCCAATTTTGCAAGATCTTTTTTTTTCCCCGCAAGAAGCTGAAATTGACTGATTGAACCTTTTTTTTTTTTTTGCACACGGCGGCGGAAGCCTAAAGCGAAAAAGTTTTATAAAACCCAGCTGAAGGCCTAGGACTGGGGCGACAGCACGCGTGCCCACAGAGAGGGCTCTGAGTGCCACCTCTGGCACCCGTGCCATAGGTTCGCCACCACTGATTTAAGGCTATTACATTTTTTCAAATGTTATTTATTTTAAAACGTTATAGTTTTATTTATTGGTTGGCTGTTTTACATGCTGCCCATCTCCATCAAAAAAACAACTTTGGCCTAATATTAGAATAACGCCAGAAATTTCCAACTTTTTCACTCTTCGTTCAGCTCACAGGTTCCGCGGATGCCTTGAGGTCACATACCCTCTTCCAGTCTTTTTTACCCCAGAGTATTGTAGTGTGGGGCATCTTAAATGTTGAGCGTGTACCTCGAGCAAGGCAAGATGAAAGTGAGATTGGATAGTTTGTGGTTCGCTGTCTTAGCGTGTCCGATGAATCGGCTCGTAATATTAAGCCATAATATGATTACTGTTTGGGGAGAGCAAGTTATGTCAGGATAGCAATTGTGTTTAATGAAGCTGGCCGTGGGGTTCAGCATATTTTGTAATCCCAATGCTTTGCAAGAAATGGAGGGTATCAATGCAGTACATAAATTTATTTATTTGAAATACTGCAAATCATCGGGTTACATGGGCATGAATGCCTCAGATCAAATATCACAAAAAGAAATGCAATTGGGCGAATCTGACCATCTTTCTGATGATCTTTGAATACACATCAAATGTAGGAATCATCATCATAATTTTAGCCACAGTCTATCCACTGCAGGATGAAGGCCTCTTCCGCGTGTTTCCAACCAATATGGTCCTCAGCTTTCTTTTGCCATTTGGGCCCACCATACTTGCTGATGTCATTGCCCCATCTGGTTTTATGTCTCTTTCGTGGATGCTTTTTATCAAGTAGGATCCATTCTATGACTGCCTTGGTCCACCTGCCATCAGTTCTTCTTGCTAGGTCACCAGCCTGTTTCCATTTCCATTCTTTTACTCTCTTTATATATATTACTCCCTTGACTCTGCTGGCAAAGAGGGGAAGAGAACCTGTGGCTCAGTGACTAAATCACTGACTAGTATGTATAACTGCCCAGGTTCGAATCCCATAAAAGGGTATGGCTAACTGATGAAGGCAAAAAAGCCAGAAATGGTCCATCTTAGTCTCCCAATTTAATTCTTTACTCTTTGTCAGAAAAAAAAAAAGAAAAGAAATTTGGATATATATATATATATATATATGAAGAAACAGCTGCGATCACACATTGCTCCTAGAAGCACGAAGCCGAAAACACCAGCCTGAAGATGACGAATGGGACTTCGTCGAAACGCCATTCCATTTCCTTTATTCAAATGTAGGAATACAGTTGGCTGTCTGAAATATCTTTATGTTGCCTCCATTCTTCAACATGTAGCTATACAGGAAGCCCTTGACCCCAAATTGAGTCCAAAATTTATGTTGCCAAATGAGATAGTTCAGTGAATTTCGCCCCGTTTTATCACAGTGGTTACGTGAATCACAGCAGTTTGTTAAATTAGTGACACGATTGCTAAGTTGAATCTGGCGTCCCCACTGAAGGTCAGAAGGTCACAAAAGAAGATCACGTGACTCCAGGACACTGCCACCATCATAAAGATGAGTCAGTCGCCAAGGGTCTGAATTTTGATCATGTGACCACAGGGATTCTGCAATGGTTGTAAGTGTGAAAAGTGATCGTAAGTCACTTTTTTTTCATTGCCGTTGTAACTTCCAATGGTTACTAAATGAATGATTGTAAGTTGAGGACTACCTGTATTAGAAACATTTCTCTCTTTAAAGAAGAGCCTCTCTCTTTAAAAGCAGAAAAAAGTTGGGCTGAGGCTAGTTCAGAAAAATCACTTAAATTTGCTCATTGATGAACCTGTTGAAGAAGGAAAATTCTATCCATACCATTCACCTTTGTGGTACAGATGCTACTTCGGCACCTGCTTCTCTGCCATTTTGAAATTAAAAGGAATTAAATTAAAAAGGACCCCCCCCAAAAAATCATCTGGTAGGAAACAAAACCTACCTCTTCTTCCTCTCTCTCATAAGATGGTGGGATTCTTGATAATATTCCAAGCAGAGCACACCATTCATCTTAATGGTTCTTGCATTTATTCTCATTTCAGTAGGATATTTGATAAAGTTGAGGGCCTCTTTGTTCCTTTCTTCCTGAAATTATCAGATGCAAAGGTATTATTATACATCTTGTCTTTCTTATCTTTATACCCTGCTCACGCACCTAAAGCAACACGGGCAGTTTCCAACCCACAAGCTTATCTTGCCCCCGGGAGCTTCCCCTCTCACTGTGGATTCCCTAGATGTTCTTCTCTAGGAGGGAGATAGAAACAGGTGTTGATTCTCAACATCTCAGCTCAAGATGAAGACACGAGAGAAGAAGTTTGTGGAGATGTTCAATTATCCAGGTCATGGTGGTTCCAAAGGTGCTTTTTCAAAAGGCAGCTGGGTTTTGTTTTGGGAGAGTGGATGTCTTCAAGGAAAAACAAAGTCCAGTTGTCTTTTGAAAAAGCACCTTTGGGACACAAGAAAAGAAGGTTCTACCCAATGGAGATGATCATCTAAGAACCCAAAGACCAAGCCACAAAGGCCTTCCTTGATTAAAGGTAGATCTTTGAATTGTACTCAATGGTCTACTGAAGCCAATCAGATACCAATGACCATTATGTACCAGCACACAAGTTATAGCATTTTGCACGCTGTGACTTCTTCCCACCCCTTCCCATCCAGTTAGGCTTTCAGTATGCAGCCATATACGCTTTTCCTACTCCTCAAAATACCAGCCCATTGTAGAAACAACTTCGGCTCAAAGTATCTGAAAACATCTATGGAAATTACATGGGATTTTTTTTTTAAATGAGAGATGTGTCTACCTGAGTGAGACTCGTATTTAGAACAAATAGAAGTAATGTTGCCTAAGGGAGCAAGGTCAGGTGAAGGTTAATCAAAGAAATGACAGTTAAATGATCTGCTCGGCTCTTGAGACCATAAACACACGTTTTGCCAAGCTCTGCCGTAAAGAATCTCTATAAACAGGAGTCAAACAAATGGATTGCAAAGACACACATGGCTGCCCCATTTGCTGCATGTATGCATGGCTTTAGGATGTGTTCCAG
The DNA here is from genome assembly GCF_001527695.2 of Protobothrops mucrosquamatus. Classification (NCBI taxonomy): domain Eukaryota; kingdom Metazoa; phylum Chordata; class Lepidosauria; order Squamata; family Viperidae; genus Protobothrops; species Protobothrops mucrosquamatus. The sequence goes on along the minus strand of NW_015388353.1, from coordinate 260,988 downwards.
CTTGGCTCTACATAAAGAGGAGAATGAAGAGGAAGACAGTTTTTTTTACTTCTCCCCCATCTGCTTTCTAAAATGAAAATTTAAACACGGCACCTCTGTTCTTCCAAATTAAAAAAAAAAAAAAAGACCAAATAAGGGTTTAGACATCATAAAAGATAAGCAGATGGTGCATTAGGACAACCGCATTTAGAGTCCAATCCTCCAACTTTCTCTTTCTCAATCTTCCTAGTGTTTCAAGATCATAATCTTTGCCATGATTCAAAGGCTTATAAATGGAAGTTTACCAACATAATTAAAATCCAACGAAATTCGTTAATTGCTGGACACTGATGGATGAAACATTACTCTGTGAGGTGGGAGAGAATCAGGTTACTTCTCCTATTCCCAATATTTGATGGAGACAGTCCCTCCAAAAAGAGGTCAAAAACATCTTATGGATGAGGTAAGGGTTCTGGAATTTCAGCAGTGATTGGGCTGTCAAGGGATGGTTACAGATCTTCCACCTTTCATGGGAAAATCTTCTCTGGGGTATCTACCACCACCTTGGTTTCTTATAGTTCCATTCAATACCAAGGGAAAATTCCATTCAATGTTTTGAAGAATGTGCACTGCCAGAAAATCTGAAAAGTGATGTTAAAATGTGGGGTAGAATGCATAGCAGGAAACTTCCATACCGTTTCCAAAAATACTGCAAGGATATGTTTATGGAGGAGGAGGAGTAGCAGAAATTGAGGGTGGAGATAAAAGAGGGATCCGTCTAGAATCCCTATGCAGCCGTAAACAACGAAGTCCAACCCCCTCTTGAATTCCATTGGCCGTTATCTAATTCCAAGTAGTTAGTTGGAATTGCCAACTGTTCGTTGATAATAAATCAGTCTAATTGGACCTTCAGCGTGGACCTGGTCTTTCACACATGACAGTTTATGAAATCATCAGGAGATAAGCTCATATCAAAGGAGAATTTTTTCTTTTGTCAGGACTTTGACTTATTTTCCTCTCTATCGGTTTAGAATTGCTAAGGAAGGGGAGAAAGAATGGCCCAAATATCTCTGCTGCCAAATTCCTACAAGCTCATTAGAGCAGAATAAGCAACTGGTGGCATCACACGGTCACACAATGTCCCAACCATTCCAGAAACAAGAGAACATGAAGCAAAACTCATCAACCATATTAGCATTGTTTGAGGAGGATCACTCATGTTAAAAGCTGCTCACGTAGCTTTGGTAAAGCGAAAGCCGACACTAATGAAATCTGGCACCTGATTTCAAACCATTCAATTCCTCTTGGCTGTGTAGCTACCCCCCCAAAAAAAAGGTTAGATTTACGGAGTTATTAATTTTATATTGTTTTGACAATTGATTTTGAACACTCAGACGAGAGCTGTCCTTTTAACACTTAACACTGTAATTGTTCAAAACTAATTGATTTCTCCTTGGTGCATCTGGCAGCAAAAAAAACTTGAAATGAAGATGTGTATTGCTAGTCAAGATGTTTTCATCAGTGTTTCCAGCAGAATATTCGTTTGGTGAAATCTATGCCAATCTGCAGCTATTGAGACAGGAAAGAGAAGGGAGAAAATGGACCTTCTAAAGTCTAGCACGTCCATTCTAACAATGTATACATTTAGCTACGTGAGACACGGAGCTAGATGAAGGAAATATAGCTGGGACATCTGTCACTCCTTTGGCAGATATAGTTGACTAAGATAATCTTGGTAGTAAGACAATTGCTCCTTGTGTCACTCGTTGCTCCACCTTTGTTCCTCCCAAAGTCGAACAAATAGTAAAAAAGGACCACCGTCTCACAGCAAAGCGCACAGTTCTTCAACCAAGGACGTACATTAAAAAGACATTCCTAAACTACCCAAATTTATTTCACAGGACACTGTAATCTTAATCTTGTTCTTCCTGGCATTATCGCAAAGGGCATTAGCAGAATTATGAAGCCTTCTTCAGCCAGCTCTAAATGACTGTTACTCTTCCTCATCAAATTATCATTTAAAAGTTCAAGCAAAGGCTATGTTTTCTGGCAGGCATTACCAGGTTTTGACTATTGAACCGGCGGAGATGACTAAGGACTGCAGAGATCCGTTGCAGACTTTTGGAAAGAACAAATTCTCCCGATAAACAGTGCTTGATTCCTTCTATTGAGAAAAAAACCAGAATTTATTTGAAGAACCATCTTTTCCCAGTTATATGTACCTGGCCCACCAGAGCAGGGAGGCAGGGAGTGCTGTGGGTCTTCTCTCTTAAGGAGGTCCAGCTAGCAGGACCAAGAAGAAGGGCCTTCTCTGGGGTGGCTCCCTCCCTGTGGACTTTGTTCTTGAAAAAATGAATGAAACTTTGATTTTTGGATTTAACCGATTAGATAGCTTTGTTTGTTATAGAAATGGCTTTGATGTTATTATCTTATTTTACTACACCAAATGGAATTGGAAGTCAATGCCTTTTTTTTCATTCCCCCCCCTTTCCTTACACTTTCCCCTTCCTTTCTCACTCCCCTATTTTCCTACTATTTTATTTTGTATTTTTGTATTTTATGTTATGAACTAATAAAAAAACGATTTGTTTAGAAGTTGCTTGGAGAAAACAGTATTTACTGCTTATAGACCAGATTATTCTCTCTCTTTTTTTAATCATCAGATGCCTGTTTTTGTTTCATTGAGAAAGTCCTTGGTGCCTACTTGAATTGTTATCCAGGGTGGCTAATTTGTAAACTGTTTGCTTCAAACATAGTAGCGATGGGCACATTATACCCATATTTCCCTCCCAACATGGTTTATGGTCAAGGATGATGTTATCGCCCAAAGCACATGGAGGATAGTAGATACTAGGCTGAGGAAGACGGGCCAGGTTCCAAATAGTTACTATCTCTCCTTCTTCTATAAAGAAGAGTTAAAAGCTCCACAGCAAAGTTCATTTATACA
>NW_015388353.1:239410-257832 GCF_001527695.2 Protobothrops mucrosquamatus | reverse complement strand
AGGGAGGGAGGGAGGAAGGGAATAAAGAGAAAGAAGGAAGGAAAAAAGAAAGGGAGGGAGGGAGGGACGGATGGAGGGAGGGAAGGATGGAGGGAGGGAGGAGAATAAAGAGAAGGAAGGAAGGGAAAGAGGGAAGGAAGAAAGGAAGGAAGGGGGAGGGAGGGAGGGAATAAAGAAAAAGAAGGAAGGGAAACAGAAAAAAAGGAAGGGAGGGAGAGAGGGAGGGAGGAAAGGACAGAGGGAGGGAGGGGACTAAAGAGAAGGAAGGAAGGGAAAGAGGGAAGGAAGAAAGGGAGGGAGGGAGGAAGGAAGGAAGGAAATAAATAAGGGCGGATTCTAGCATTAAAAATCAAAACTGGCAATAAAAAAAGCAAATATCTATTTTTCTCAAAGGATGATTGGCCTAATTTACCACTTTAAGACGCACCAACTATATATATATATACACAGTATATCTCATAGCTAATATGTCTTTCTTCTTCCTCAGATGACATTTTTAAAAATAATTATCTCCCATTTTCAGCTATTTATGCCAGCTTCTGAGGTATCTTAAGCAACACATCAGATTGGGGGGGAGGCACATCAAAGCCAGAAGGATTACGGATTCCTCTCCCCTACTGCTCATCAATTCATCCCCATCAGATTAACGTTTAGTCCTTTAAGACACTGGAAAGATTTTCCCTCAGACTTTATCCCTAAGACCTAGAAATGCCAGCTGCACTTTCCTATTTCCCCCCCCCCCCCCCAGCTTTCAAAGGGGCTGGATAAATTCGTGAAGGACAGGTCTACCAAGGGAAATAGAAGAGTCAAAGGGGAGACAGATGTTTCCATCTGCCACTTGCAAGTTCCCCAGAAACTCTACATTGGTCACCAATTCTGGACTGCAGTCATCCTTGGCCCTGATCCAGTGGAGCTATTCTTATGGTCAATAATGCTTGGCCAGTTGGACTGATGTTCTGGTTCAACAGATCCTGGCTGTAGGTACTGTATCTATCCTCATTTGGAAAAGAGGTATTTCTCAATAGTAGAGTGGAGTCTTCGCATTGAGAGGGCTCCAAATTCAGTCTGGGAATGACTGAAGCTCAGAAGAGCCACTGCCATTCAGCATAAACAATGCTCAGTCAGACACACCAATTATCTGGTTATAGTATGAAACAGAATCCTATTATATGTACCCATCCTCATTTGGAGAAAAGCCATGACTTAATATCAGACATAGATTTCTGATAGTCAGGTTAATGAGGGCCTGATAGACTTGTTGACCCTTGCCCTGCCATTTATATATGATACCTAGGTGACCTTGTCTGACCTCAAAAAGCTGAGTGCAGCTGAGTGGCACATTTAGTTCCTGAAAGAAGGTCAACCAGAAAATCTGAAGCTATGGGTCAGTAAAAATAAAATCCCAGAAGGAAGCAATGATAGCCTAAGACTTATTTTACTCGTAGCTTCTCTGCTTGAACAGTTTGTCTGGGACATGTACAAAATATTCCCTAGACTTGACTTTCCTCATGATTCTGGAGACCCATGTTAAATTTGACCATCTGCTCCTAAAACCCTTTCGGTTCCAAAACTTGATTTGTTTGCATCGCATTGTTGGCCTCTGATGGTGCCTTCCTATCAGAGTTGCACCTAATTCTTGAAATATAAACTATAGAAGAGCTTTTATAATTCTCTGATAAAGTGAGGGTAGTAAATACTGGAGCTCTTTCAAGTTGATTGTTAAATGTTGGAGAACTGCATCAAATTACAATAGAACCAGCCTTCAGTTTTAGTTCTCCAAGTCAAGAACTCCTATATCTAAAAGATTGTTATTCTATTCTATTCTATTCTATTCTATTCTATTCTATTCTATTCTATTCTATTCTATTCTATTCTATTCTCTACATTCTACATTCTACATTCTATTATATTCTACATTCTATTCTATTCTATTCTATTCTATTCTATATTATATGTTATATATTATTATATTATACATTATACATTCTGTTCTACATTCTATTCTATTCTATTTTCTATTTTATTCTATTCTATTCTATTCTATTCTACATTCTATTCTATTTTCTATTTTATTCTATTCTATTCTATTCTACTCTACTCTACATTCTATTCTATTCTACATTCTACTTTCTACTTTCTACTTTCTACTTTCTACTTTCTATTCTATTCTATTCTATTCTACATCCTATTCTATTCTACATTCTACATTCTACTTTCAACTTTCTACTTTCTATTCTATTCTATTCTATTCTATTCTATTCTATTCTATTCTATTCTATTCTACCTTCTATTCTATCTTCTCTTCTGTTCTCTTCTGTTCTCTTCTCTTCTCATTCTATTCTATTCTTATTCTTATTCTTATTCTATTCTATTCTATTCTATTCTTCATTCCATTATTCTATTCTATTCTATTATATTATATTCTATTCTTCATTCCATTATTCTATTCTATTCTATTCTATTCTATTCTATTCTATTCTATTCTATTCTATTCTATTCTATTCTCTTCTCTTCTATTCTATTCTATTCTATTCTATTCTATATTCTATATTCTATATTCTATATTCTATATTATTATATTATACATTCTACATTCTATTCTACATTCTATTCTATTCTATTTTCTATTTTATTCTATTCTATTCTACTCTACATTCTATTCTATTCTACATTCTACTTTCAACTTTCTACTTTCTACTTTCTACTTTCTATTCTATTCTATTCTATTCTATTCTATTCTATTCTATTCTATTCTATTCTGTTCTTAGATCCCTTTATTATACTACCATCAAGCCCAAGATGGTTACCAAAACAATAATTTATACTATGTTAATGTCCCCTAAAGTTGAGCCATCGAGGAAAGCTTCTGAGGGCCCTTAAAACCTGCAAAGAGCAACTGGGAAATATGGAATTCTTCATATCTTCCTCCTCCCTCCCCCCCCAAAAAAAACAGAATGAAAAATATCATCATGAAATGTTATTTAAGAAGAGGACTTATCTGAGCAAAAGGGGGAGAAAACCCATTTTGGAAACCAGCGTAAAAGATGGGGAAAGAACAAAGCTAACCAATTTAAAAATTAAACCCAAGGAAATGGCAAATAAATGTTAATGAGAAACAAAGCATATACGAAGGGGGTGGAAGAAACACCTCAAGATTCGGGGCTTCTTTCAAAGTGAGTTTATCATAAATCTGGCCTATGACATATAATAACTAGTAATGTTTTGAAGGTTATTTGATAGCAAGTTCAACGGTGTAGGTGACTGCTAGTGTGAGCTGAATGTTAATGACTCTCCAGGGAAATCACGCTGGTGGAAAGAGGCAGGAGGAAAGATCCAGAAGCTTATATTCTAATGGAAAAGGAACAAACAAAACAAAACAAAACACCAGATTGCAAAGAACCAAAAGTTGACTATTTATCTCATCGGAGCATCAAATGAAACGAACTCCTTGCAATCAAATATATAAGGCAGTCAAACATATAATGTTCAGCACAGAACATTCTGTGCTTTAAAAAAAGAAGCATTTCCAGAAAAAAAGAGAAGCTACGTGTTTGGATCAAAACTGGAAAAGGTTCAATTCCTTGGAAAAGATCCCTGTAATGGGATGCCACGGCAGTGAATGAAGAGTGGTTAGGAACTACCCTAGTAAGCCATGATTAAACAGTTCTGATTCCCTTCAGCCATTTTGGCTGCCCCAGTTTAGCAGAAGCTCAGAGCATTTGGATAAACAGAGACAAATAGAGCTATTCATTTGTAATCGGTATATATATATATCATTGTAAGCCCATTCTATCAGAAGTCAGCATAAAAAGCACCCAAAATGACATTTTGGCTTGCATCGTACCATATCCTATGCATTTTGTCTACCTGTACTGCCTGCAAAGCATATTTATTACACTTTGGGTTTTAAGTGAATAGGTATATTAATTCTCAAATTGGCAAACATATTTAAAAAACCTTCCCTTGAATGTGATGAAAAGGAGTCTAAAACTTCAGTCCTATAGAAATTGCCATTGCTTCACTGCCCGCTACATTAATTCATTTAGTCATGGAAAAATATGATTATTAATATTATTATTATTTTAAAAAAGATGGCCCTTGGCCAAAAGATACTTTCCAGACCTTTTGAGGATTGCAACCAGCAATGGTTTCATTTTGCCCGTGAAAGCTTAACAGGTACATCGAGAGAGATTTTTCCCTTTCTGAGCAGTTGCACTAACCCTTAAAATATATCGAATTAAGTTTTGACAGCTGTCCTTTTTTCAGTTGCTGAACTCAACAGAAGTCCCTTGCATCCAAAGAGAAGCTACAAAGAATATTTACTTTTCACTCAATTAGGTCTTCCTCAAGGATCTTTTCTTCTACCCAAATTGTTCTATCCTGGCACTGTCTACAGATCTCTTCCCATGTAAGAAATAAAAATACTACAGAATTGTTTGCAACTTAATTTTAAAAGCGTTCTCTGTAAATAGCTGGTTTTTAAGGCTATTCAAGGGAAAGGGGATTCTTTTTCTCTCTCACCCCTTCTCCCATCCCCAAGATTTTAATAGGGTTTTTTTTGTCAAGCTGAGACCATTACAATTTCAGCCACCCAAGTAACAAGACTCAAGATTGAACACAGTAGCACTTATGTCCATGGAAAAAAAATGCTTTTAAATAAAAATAAAGCATGCAAAAATTCTAAATGAAACATATCTGGAGCACAGATAGGGATCAGCAGTGATGAATGAAGCTTCATGAAAAGTAAATGGTCACCATGCCATTCCCAAGACAAAACAAGTCTATCAATGTGACATTATCTGGGTGTTTCTAATGAATATTGCTATTATTAGCTAAATTTATTTGCCGTCTGTTCTCGCTGAGGAGCTACTCCAGGTGGCTTACAATAATAAAAAGAAAGAAAATGGGAGGAGTGTAAACAGAACAGAAGCCTACTAAGGATTAGGCGTGACATGATAGTGTTTCAGTATTTGAGGGGCTGCCACAAAGAAGAGGGGATCAACCTATTTTCCAAAGGCAAGACATGATGCAATGAATGGAAACTCACCAAGGAGAGAACCAACCTTGAAATAAGGAGAAATTTCCTGACAGTGAGAATAATCAACCAGTGGAACAGCTTGCCTTCAGAAGTTGTAGGTGCTCCACACTGGAGGCTTTTAAGAAGAGATTGGACAACCATTTATCTGAAATGGCATAAGGTGTCCTCCTTGAGCAGTACTCATTAATTGATTCCGGGAGGCACAATGAGTACCAAAAATGGTGAGCACCAAACAATTTTCCCCCTAGAAGGAATAATGTAGTGAGTTACAAGGAAACCAACACCGACAAGTTCTAGCTTGTGCATTGAGTACCAAACAAACAATGAGTACCGGGGCAAAAATTTTGTGTCAGAATGCATTGAGTCCCAAATTTGATGAGTTTCACAGCAGTTGAGTACCAAGGTACCACTGTAGTTGGACTTCTTGACAGGATCTAAAGTAGATCCTCTCTGCCAGCCCAAGCAGGACAGATTTGTCTTAGTGGGATGAGACAATTCATCAGGTGATCAGGATAGTCTCCAAATACCAACATTTGCTGCAGCTCTCTGCCCAAATGTCTGTGGAGATTCTCAGTCATCGAGGTCATGGTTGTCCCAAAGATGCTTCTTCAAAAGGCAACTGGACTTTGTTTTTCTTTGAAGACATTTCGCTTCTCATCCAAGAAGCTTCTTCAGCTCTCTGCCCATACAATGCAGCCTGAGTCTAGTATTCTCACCCACCCAAGAAGCTCAAAAATCAGGTTTTGCTTGAGTTTGGACATGCATTTAAGAGTAACTTCTTCAACACATAACTCTCACCTGCTTTCAGAAAAGGCTGAATTGATCCAAATGTTTAACTCTGGTTTGTTTTGAGCTGGGAACTTTAAAAAGCTAACTTTTCAGCGTGGAAGAATGAACTATTGGGATATTACACTAATATTTAATTGTAAAATATCAGGGGAGACAATCCCTTCATGTCAAATGGATTAACACCTTGCTTTTAAGAGAGTTATATATTTCTGACTTACGTCATTAATGCATTTAGGCCATTAAACGCAAAATTAGACTTCACTTTTGCACAAAACAAGTGGGTTTTCTGGAAGCCACAGCATATTTCCAATTGCATGTAAATTTGCTGCTTGCAATACATAATTTTCCCATGAAACTTTCTATAGATAAATGGAGGAACGGTTCACAGCATTCCTCCTCTTTTATACAGTAATCTGTTTGCAATATTATGGTGCTTTTTTCATAAATCTGCTGAAATGGATTTTATCGACAATCCTCTAACTCATAATTCTCGAAAGCGCCAAGATTTCTTATTGATAAACTGCAACCCATTTAAAACTTTCCAGATTATTCAGCCAAGATTATATTGCATAAAAAGATGCGCCGGGACACAATATACTTTTCATTTCACAATATCAACAACAACAGTAATAACAACTTGGAAAAATCCATCTGTCTGTGTCTGTGTTATATTCAGGCAAACACCAAGGGATGGGAAACACGACATTCTTAGATTCCTACATGTAAAAGAATGTAATTATTAACTAGAATAGCTCCGTTCTACAATTATTCCATTTCACCGCCTGTGGGTTGTTTTCATTATTGTCATAAAATGACTTGAGAATTCTTCCTGCACAACCACAGGTGACACAAAACACAGGATGTCATTTTCTGCTTCTTTTTTTAAAAAAACTTCCATGACCTCCACATATTTATCTGGATTGTTACCTTCTAAGAAGTTCAGGAAACTTTGTAAACAAGAAAAACCAAGAGAGAAGGAAAGAATTATTTAAATCAATGCTACATATTACAGGTAGTCCTTGAGTTACGATGACAATTGAGCCCAAAACCTTTGTTGCTAAGTGAGACATTTGTTAAGGGAGTTCTGCTCCATTTTACGACCTTTCTTGTCACAGTTGTTAAGTGAATCACTGCAATTGTTAAGTTAGTAACCCGGTTGTTACGTGAATCTGGCTTCCCCACTGACTTAGCTTGTCAGAAGCTTGTCACAAAACGGGATCACGTGACCTTGGGACACAGCAACCGTCGTAAATGTGAGTCAGCTGCCAAGCATCTGAATTTTGATCACGTGACCCTGGGGATGCTGCAACGGTCTTAAGTGTGAAAAACGGTCACAAGTCGCTTATTTCAGTGCCCTTGTACTTTCGAACAGTCACTAAATGAACTGTTGTAAGTCGGGGACCACCTGTATTTCTTTCTAGCAGCATTTTAAATCTTCAAGAAAGAAGAAAAACAAACGACGAGATTTCTATGTGGATCAAAAAAAGGCCACGTAAAAACAGAGAATGTATGGGAGATAAATCAACACGCCGACGGACAGACAGACAAACTCTACCCCATAAAAGCATATTACTCAGTGGAGAATAGCATTCTTCATTCTGAATGGCATTTTTTTAGCATTCCAATGGAGACTTGGAAAACATTTCTATATGCTTTAAAAATAGCCAGAGAGTCTTAGATTTTGAGACCGGCTGCCTTCGTGAAACACATTTATCCAGCACGCGTGGGTTTCTATCAAACGTGCTACCCCTGACACAATAGATTAACAGACCCCATCCACCACGGCCACGGCCCCATGAGGAAGCCCAGCCCGGACCCTTCCTCCGTGTGGTCTTTAGGACCGCTGCTTATCAGCTCTCTGTTATTATTGTGCTCGGTTTAAAAGGACTAAGCCAAGCCATCCCTGGACTCCAATCTTTAGAGCTGTTGTCAGGACAAATTAATTTCTGTGCAAACCCACTGTGACTTCGATACCATCTAGGAAATGTAGAATTAATGGAGTCCCTGTTCGGCAAGCTGTGTGTGGCTGGGAAGAGGGGGAGAAGCATTGTGAAGCGGCAGAGGGGCTGGAACTAAACAAAGCCAATAAGGTATTGGAAAGAGAATCTGCAATATGTTTGTTTGTTTGTTTGTTTGTTTGTTTGTTTGTTTGTTTGTTTGTTTGAGAAATTACACATGCCACTCTCTGAGCCAGCTGGCTTGGCCCCATCCTCCCACACAATTCTTCTATTTCTATTCCTTCCAATACGGGTAGGATAACCTACGGTGACATAACCATGATATTTGCGTCACCGCTCGGGAAGTGCAGATCTCCCTAAGATGGGAAGAAATGTGCTTTTGGAGCCTGGTTGAAATGACCCAGGGTCCAATTCAACGTTTCATCTCAATCGAACGGAGTCCTACCAGAAAGTTAAAGAAGTATTTACCTAGATCCAAGAGGATGGTACAAAGTGGCTTGTTGCTCTGTAACCAGAGGTAGGGGACGATGGCCCTTTTATGGCTTGTGGGCTTCAAGGCCCAGAATTCCTGAGCCAGCCATGAATTCTGGGAGTTGAAGTCCACAAGTCGTAAAGGAGCCATCGTTCCCCACCTCTGCTATACTATGTAGAATGGTTGCCAGATTAATTAAGTTAATTGGAGTCTACTTCACCCCTTGAGAACAGCTTGGTAACGAATAGGCAAATCCTCCGTTCTGTTCCATTTCTATGTTCATTTGCAGATTTAAAGCATTTTCTCTTTACCATTGACATTTTTGAAATAAGGTTTTATTTAAAATGTGCATTTTTAAAAAGGAAAGAGTCCCATACAGTGCACCTCAATCCCTGGGTATCTTTCCTCACTGTAGCGGCAATACAGACATATTCTGAAATGGTTTCACACCGAAGGAATGAGTTCCGTCTGCATTTGGTCGAGGCCCATGACTGCCAACCTCTAAGATTATCTAAAAGGCTCTTTTATTTATTCAAACCTTTGCCTAAATTGGCTTTGCTTCTTTCTTCTGCTAACTAATTTTGGAAGAGGGGTAGAGTTCTGACTAAAGCTGTGCTGATATTCACCTTAAATATTCTCAGAAATTTTTATTCCCCCCTTCCCCCGTGAAAGACGTTTTGTAGGAGATAACCAGGCTGAGTAGGAGGGAGGTGTCCCTTCATGCCCACACGTGATCTAAGTCCAGTCCATCTTGAATTCCTTTTTTAACTTCCGCTCATTGCCCTTGAACATTAGTAGTTCAGATTCTTGTAGAGAGCTTAAGCTTGCAATAAACCTTTATACCCATTTGAACTGCCTGAATCTCCTGATTTCTCTGGCACTTGACAAGTTTCATTTGTTTTGTTTTTTCATCTGAGATAAGTTGATGATTTATGTCAAACATCTCCTGACCTTGTTCTCACAACTCCTTAACCTGGTTGTGAACTAATCCATTTTCTAGTTCACACAATACACTGAACAATTTATGAGCTGCTGGGATTATTTTCTGTTATCGTGAGAGGAAGAGAGGAATTCCAACCGAATGGGTTCCCTGGTGATATTATGGAAGGGTGGACATCCAGGGACGGTGCTCGATGTGGGTCGAAGAATCTTTGTAGCTCAGGGTTGAACTTTGTGATCGTTGATGCTCTCGGAGTTTGGTTGTCTTCTTGCAGATGTTTCATTATCAAACTAGGTAACATCATCAACAACAACAACTAAGTAACATCATGATGAGGTCACCTGGTTGAGTAATGAAACAACTGCTAGAAAACAGCCAAACCCGGAGATAATCAAGGACCCCACTGTTGGTCAAAGGATTGTCCAATGACAGAAAAAACATCCGCATGTAAACATATCCTAGAGACCTCATAATAAGATGTTTGCAATCATCCCACGCCCCAACATTGTTGTTGTTAGTTGCGAAGTCGTGTCCGACCCATCGCGACCCCATGGAAAACGTTCCTCCAGGTCTTCCTGTCCTCTACCATCTTCTGGAGTCCATTTAAGCTCACGCCTACTGCTTAAGTGACTCCATCCAGCCACCTCATTCTCCGTCGTCCCCTTCTTCTCTTGCCCTCCATCTTTCCCAGCATTAGGCTCTTTTCTCCAGTGAGTCCTTCCTTCTCATTAGGTGGCCAAAGTACTTGAGTTTCAACTTCAGGATCTGGCCTTCTAAAGAGCAGTCGGGGTTGAACTCCTCTAGGATTGACCGGTTTGATCACCTTGCAGTCCAGGGGACTCGCAGGAGTCTTCTCCAGCACCATAGTTCAAAGGCCTCAATTCTTTGGCGCTCAGCCTTTCTTATGGTCCAACTTTCACAGCCATACCTGTTGCTTTCATCAAAATGTATGTGGAGATTCTCAGTCATCCAGGTCATGGTTGTCCCAAAGTTGCTTCTCAAAAGGCAACTGGACTTTGTTTTCTCCTTGAAAGTGTTTTACTTCTCATCCAAGAAGCTGAACTGTCCAAAACTGAAGAAGCTTCATGGATGAGAAGCTAAACATTTTCAAGGAAAAAAACCAAACCAGTTACCTTTTGAAAAGCAGCTTTCAGCAAAATGGCACGTGTACAAATTGGATGGGACTTGCCTTGGGATGGCAGAACCTTGCTTTCATGAAAGTACGGTAATTGGTTTGACCATCCCCTGTAGACGTCCCATTTCACCCACATTCTCTTTTCCTTGGGAAGAAATTCTGAAAATTCTTTCCTCAAATTCAGTGACAGGGAAAAAGAACAAGGAATGCTTTACATCATGGCATCAATTTTAACATGACACCAGTAAGGCTAGCAAAAATGTTTAAAAATGTTTCGAATAACTGTTGGAAATGTAAACAAAAGCCAGGTACTTATTATCATATCTGATGGGTATGCCCTAGTGCAAAGAAATATTGGTTTAAGATTCACGCACGGCTGGAAAAAGATGACTAAAATACAGATAGAATTTAGGCCAGAATTGTTTTTGTTAGGAATACTAGGATCCAATTATGGGAAAGAGAACGAGTATTTAATATTACATATATTGACAGCTGCAAGAATAGCATTTGCCCAATACTGGAAAAATGAAGGTGTACCATCTGATGAGATTATAATTAGGAAAATTTTAGAATGTGCAGAAATGGACAGATTAACGTTAGAGATTAAAGAGAAAGAAAACTCAGTCTATTTTAAAACATGGGAAAATTTTTATCAATGGTTAGCAAAATGAGTTAACGAAAACTGAAACTTATTAAGATGATTGACTTTTTCTTTTGATTAATTGATATGTTTTATAATATTTGCTACTTTTGTTGACCACAGTTACTTATTATTATATTAACCCTGTTGAACACTTGTATCTGGACGATAGTTTGCTTGCTAAAGCGTGGAGTGTTATTGGGGGTAACCCCATTGTTGTACCCATTCCCACCCTAAATCTTTCTCTGAACTCTATTCCGAATTCCACTATCCACAATAATCCTTGTTTTCCCTTACCCTGATAAAACTTAATAAAATATTGGGGGGGGGAGAAAGTAATTGGTTTGACCATCCCCTGCAGATGTCCCATTTCACCCACACTCTCTTTTCCTTGGGAAGAAATTCTGAAAACCAAGCTTCTTTCCTCAGTGACAGGGAAAAAGAGCAAGGAATGCTTTACATCATGGCATCAATTTTAACTACTCTTTTGTTGTTAATGTTTTTGTTATTATTTTATTAAATGTGCTTTTTCATTTTGCATCCCCACTTGGGTTTACCAAGTAACCACTTCTTTTTCTGCTCAATTTGAAAATAAGTGCCACTTGAATCTTGGGTTCTTCCGATTTGATATATTCTTTCATTTCATGTTTTATTTATCAACAAAATGTCCCATCTTGTTAGAGAACCTCCAGGCAAGTTAGAATAAACCAAGTGAAAAAACATGCAAATGTGAAGCCACAGCAATAACAAAGCTTGTGAGGAAGCTACAGGGAGAAACAAAAAAAAATGCAAAACTATACAGCCTCACAACTAATAAAAAAGAGTAAACAGAATCCAGGAGAATCGACAACTTATAAAACAATATTAAAAATTCAGAAGAATGGGATCCCTTTTTGAAAAGTTAAAGATTTGTTTGAGTACGCTTCAGGCAAAAGGGATAGCAAGATGTTTGCCATTGACAGATGATGCTTTTTTAGCTTCTCCAGCTAGCCTTCAGCCCTGAGATTCCATGGTGGTCCCCATCCAAGTATTATCCAGGATCAACCCTGCTTAGCTAACATGCCTAGACAATATAGGGCCATGCTACCCTATAGGTAGGTCTCAACTTACAATAGTTTATTTAGTGACTGTTCAAAGTTACAACAGTGACTTATAACCGCTTTCCACACTTATGACCATTGCAGCATCCCCATGGTCACGTGATCAAAATTCAGACGCTTGGCAACTGGCATGTACTTATGACGGTTGCAGTGCGCTTCTGCCCTTCTAACATGCAAAGTCAAAGTCACTTAACAGCCGTGTTACTAACTTAACAACTGCAGTGATTCACTTAGCAACTGTGGCAAGAGAAGTTGTAAAATGGGGCAAAACACTCTTAACTACTGTCTCGCTGAGCAACAGCAATTTTGGGCTCAATTGCGGCCGTACGTTGAGGACTATCTGCACATGGAACTTGAGGTACCTTCCATCAAAACATAAACAATTGATTTTATTGGGCAGTTCCTATCCCAGTCTAGCAATAGAGGAAGTGATGTGTCAGACATCTGGAAGGCTGCAGGCTCAAGTAGGTGATCACAAGCCCTACAAATAAGCAGTTCACGTAACGATGACTACTGTGAATTTGATTGTGTGTCCTGGTTTGGGAGGGTGCCGATTTTCCTCCCAGCTCCTCCCTTATTATCTGGGAAGGATGAAAGAATTGTTAAGGATTGTGGTTTCCAGATCAGGAAAAGCCAGAGGAGATGAGGCTTAACGAGAATCCTCTTTCTTTTCTTCACTCATTTCCCAGTGCAAGGAAACTAGTGGAAATCAAGGAAGTTATCAAAGAAAGAGTTAAAGGCAGCAGAAATGAGCAGGGAAATTATGAAGGGCATGGAGTTTTCAGAGTTTGTGAAAACAACGGCTGTTTCTTGAGAGTTATCTGAAAAAATCTTGGAGATGGCCGGTCATCAACCTTACAAATAGCATGAAATTTAGATGTAAGGGCTCAGCATCGTACTGGTGCCTACTCAACTTCACTGCATACTTTAATTGTTTCCCTGCTTGTGTCGATTGACAAAATTTATCAATTTTAGCAAAAGATCAATCTGGGTTGACTGTCCTTCTGTGATGTGGAGAGTCAATGTCGGATCGCATGCATGAGCATTCCTGACTGGTCAGGAAATTATCAGAGGAAAGATGCCTTGACAGAGTAATCTAATCATCTCGCTTTCTTTAATGCAACCCATGACTCGTGCGCAGGGGTGCAGTTGAAGGCTGGAAGTGCAAAAAAGGGATGCCCTCACAACTTGGCACCAAATTTGGAAACGAGTGTCAGATTTCCACTTTGGAGCCAGAAAACATCCGGAATTGCAAAACCTGGATGTTCATAGAGAAGCTGCTTTAATGATGCGTAGAGAGTCATTCCTCTAATGCTCCTTGACAGAACATAGAACAATAGGGTTGGAAGGGACCTTGGAGATCATCTAGTCCAACCCCCTTATCCTTGGCAGGAGATCCTATACCATTCTGGACTTTCTTTGGGCTTGATGGGATGGATTCAGATGATCACAAAGAGAAGAACAGAAGAACGGAGTTGGAAGGGACCCCCGGAAGGTCCTCCAGTTCAACCCCCTGCCCAAGTAGGAGACCCTATATGCCATTTCAGACAAATGAAGTTTCATTTGGGAGAAGTGGGGAGACATTCCCAAGGACCCCACTTTTGAAAGAAAGCCACGGCACAGCAGGGATGCAAAGAACCTTCACCAATTGCTGAAAACAGCCAGTGGACAATCATTTGAATATGAGCCAGCAGTGTGCTGCAGCTGCTAAAAAGGCCAACACAGTGCTGGGTTGCATTAACAGAGGGATAGAATCAAGATCACATGAAGTGTTAATACCACTTTACAAGGCCTTGGTAAGGCCACACTTGGAATACTGCATCCAGTTTTGGTCACCACAATATAAAAAAGATGTTGAGACTCTAGAAAGAGTACAGAGAAGAGCAACAAAGATGATTAGAGGACTGGAGACTAAAACATATGAACGGCTGCTGGAATTGGGTATGTCTAGTTTAATGAAGAGAAGGACGAGGGGGGACATGATAGCAGTGTTCTAATATCTCAGGGGCTGCCCCAAAGGAGAGGGAGTCAAGCTATTCTCCAAAGCGTCTGAGGGCAGGACAAGAGGCAACGGATGGAAACTAATCAAGGAGAGAAGCAGCCTAGAACTAAGAAAAAATTTCTTGACAGTTAGGACAATTAACCAGTGGAACAACCTGCCTCCAGAAGCGGTGAATGCTCCAACACTGGAAGTTTTTAAGAAGAGACTGGACAGCCATTTGTCCAAAATGGTATAGGGTTTCCTGCCTGAGCAGGGGGTTGGATTAGATGACCTCCAAGGTCCCTTCCAACTTTATTATCATTACTACTACTACTACTACTACTACTACTACTACTACTACTACTACTATTATTATTATTATTATTATTATTATTATTATTATTATTATTATTCAAGGCAAACAGACTCTGCAACATCCCCCAAAGCCGTGTCCCTGCGATATGACAGGTTATCCGTGTGAAAAGTGAGTCAAAGGCCCGGGGAGCCTTTACTCAGCTCGGCGGAGAATAAGCCAAATCCGGCTGCTGTTTATGCACGAGCCTTTGCCAGCAAAGACTGTTGACAGTCACAAAAAGGGTTAAAGGCTCTGGAGGATGCAGCCATTTTCCCTTCCACCAGCAGGTTCTATAGGGGGAGTCACAACAGGGGCTGGGAAAGGCCTCTCGGAGGCGGGACCCAGAGGCCAAGAGGCACAATCCATATGCTTGCACAGATACACTTTCTGGCACTAGCAATTGTGGAGCTGCACGCGTGCAGTAGTCCTTCGCCTGGCAGGCAGGCAGGTGGTAGGCTGGGCGGCTGCCAAAAGCATGCCAAATTATGCTAAGGCTTTTTGCTGGGCGAGGCGATCGAGCAAGCCTGGTTTTACAGTCAAAAAGAAGGGGGAGGGTGAAAATTCAGGGCGATTTTAGTAGAGAAGGCTTGGACACAACAAAAAGAAGAGAGGAAGAGGAAGAGGGAGAGGGGGGAGGGGGAGGGGGAAGCGAGGAGAGGAGAGGAGAGAAGAGAAGAGAGAAGAGAAGAGAAGAGAAGAGAAGAGAAGAGAAGAGAAGAGAAGAGAAGAGAAGAGAAGAGAAGAGAAGAGAAGAGACGAGAAGAGAAGAGAAGAGAAGAGAAGAGAAGGAAAGGCTGAGATTGGAAAGGGGAAACTTCTTCTTAAAACAAATGCACCAACATTTTCCATCGCTAATGCATTCTACTCTCCAGCATTTCTCAAATGAAAATAAATGCTAGAGTGTAGTTGATGTAAGCATAATTTCCCAAATAAACTACCACTGGCTGAGTTTGTATACATATTATCCTGTACCAGTCTTCTTCAGCCTGGGTCCAGTTCCCAGAATTCTAAGCAAAAGTAGCTGAGGAATTCTGGGAACTAAATTCCACACATTTGAAAGTCAGTGCCTGGAGAAAGCTGAGCTAAGCCAAAAGGGATGGTTTCGAAAACCAATGGAAACCTTCAGACCAGCCACATTGTGCTTCATGTGTCCCCAGACCTAGACAGAAAGCTACTCTGGACAAGGATTCCAATTTTGGGATTTATCAAGCAGGATCGAACAAAACAGGATGCGGAAGATGGTTGTTATCCTGTACGGATAGTCCTTGACTTACAAACATTCCTTTAAGGACTGTTCAAAGTTACAACGGCACCAGTG
This sequence comes from Protobothrops mucrosquamatus, assembly GCF_001527695.2. NCBI lineage: Eukaryota > Metazoa > Chordata > Lepidosauria > Squamata > Viperidae > Protobothrops > Protobothrops mucrosquamatus. The sequence goes on along the minus strand of NW_015388353.1, from coordinate 242,106 downwards.
GTGGGATTTAAATAGGTGAACAACCGGTTCTCTGTGTGGATGCCGCTTCCGGAAGTCCATTCTGGGCCTGGGCAACCAAAAATTAGCTACCGGTTCTGCCGAAGTGGTGCGAACCAGCTGAATCGCACCACAGGAAGGAAGGAAGGAAGGAAGGAAGGAAGGAAGGAAGGAAGGAAGGAAGGAAGGAAGGAAGGAAGGAGTGGTGGGATTCAAATATGTGAATAACCGGTTCTCTGTGTGGATGCTGCTTCCGGAAAATCCATTCTGGGCCTGGGCAACCAAAAATTAGCTACCGGTTCTGCCGAACTGATGCAAACTGGCTGAATCCCACCACTGAACAGTACTGAAGAAAGGGACTGATGACCAGTTTCCACACTTATGACCGGTCACATGATCGGACTTTGGCTGCTTGGCAACCAGCATGTATTAACGATGGTTGCAGTATCCCAGAGTCCTGGGGCAATTATTTACAATGTTCTTAGGGAGCTTCTGATAAGCAAAATCAATGGGGGAAGCCAGATTCACTTAACCAGGGCAAATAGCTCATAAAATCAGGCACAACTCACTTAAGAACTGTCTTGATTAGTAATGTAAATTTTGGGCTCAATTGTAGTCATAAATCAAGGAATTCAGAATAACCCAGAGTTGGAAGAGACTTTGGAGGTCATCTAGTTTATTTCCTGCTCAAGCAGGAGACCCTATAGTCTTCTGGACAAGTGGCTATCCAGTCTGTCCTTAAAAGCCTCCTCTGGAGGCAATTTGTTCTGCTGATTAATTGTTCTCACTGTTAGGAAATTTCTCCTTAGTTCTAGGTTGCTTCTCTCCTTGATTAGTTTCCAGCTATTATTTCTTGTCCTGCCTTCGGGTCCTTTGGAGAATAGGTTGACCCCGCTCTTCTTTGTGGCAGCCCCTGAGATATTGGAACACTGCTATCATGTCACCCCAGTCCTTCTTTTCACTCTTCTAGACATACACAATTCCTGCAACTGTTCTTCATAGGACTTAGCTTCCAGCCTTCTAATCATCTTTGCTGCTCTTCTCTGCACTCTTTCCAGAGTCTCAACATCTCTTTCAAAAGAACTGTTCCTAGGCTTATAGCAGGAGCTACTACCAAACAAACTGCCCCTAAGCTTACTTATGCACTCTTAGACATTTACAACTGTCGCAGCCAATTAATTAATGGATGAAATCTGCATGTGTGTGCATAGAAGGGGAGGAATGCATAAAAAAAAAGTAGAGCTCCTTCCTTCTTTTGAAATGATGCTGACTTCTGTGGTTGCAGACATGAAGTTAGAGAATTTAGAAAAAAAAATCCTTTCTCCAGAAAGAAAGAAATGCTTCTTCGGGACTTCTCAGCTGCTGTTTTCACAAGCATTCATTACATTTTTTTAAAGGAAAAGAAAAATCTATTGAATTATTAATCAAGGGCACATTTTTAGGCACTCAAATTGCATTTTAATCTATTACATTAATTGGTTAATCATATATATTTTGCAGCCCTAATAATGGATCTGGTGTATAGATAGGAGCCAGATGGAAGTTAAGCTGGTTGAGCTTCACAACACAAAATCTTCATAGGGTTTCTCAGACGCAAGCCGTATTTCGACCTGGCAGAGTTTGTTGCATTAAGGCAAAATCACCATCGTTGGCCTGCAAATATCAAGGCAGCCACTAGGGGGCAGTGAAGGGTTGTGTTTTAGATCTCCATTTGCTGCCCTCTAATGGTCATCTGGATTTTTTTGGGCTATAATTAAGAAGGAGAAAAGATGAAGCCATAAAAACTAATGAGTAAACTTTCTTAACTGTTGTGGGACTTTGGCATAGGACTCTGCTACAAAACTATGTGTTCCTCTGTTTCTGCCAATCTTTCCAAAAAGCATGATCATGTATTTAAATTAGTCTTAAAAACCAATGCAGGAATGTCAAGCACATTAACTAGTCTGGCCTTCTAGCACCACTGCTATCATCCCTTTAGGAATTAAGCAACTTGTACAAATACCTCATGTTTCAGCAAAAAATTAAACGGAAGAGCAGCTTAGATATAACCGTGTCCTTAGTGGCTAAAGAGACTACATTGGAGATCAGGATACTTTCTTGGGAGAAAACAATATCGGCAAAGAAAAATTAACATCTGACACCAAACAGAAAATCTTAGCACAAAGTACACTTACTACTATAGTGGTCATCTGAGATTTACCCCGGTAGTTGCTAATTGAACAATAACTCAGTGGGAGGAAAAATAAATAAACAGAAACTGGAAAGTCAATTATAATGCAACCTTACTTTTTTTTAAAAAAAAAAAACAACCTTGCAAATCATTATCATTAAGGGAAGAACCTGTAGAAGAGTGGTAAGCTAAACTCTCTTTTTTATTTCCATTTTCTTTTCTAGGAAACAGACATGTACACACACATCCATAAATACAGATTTCATGACATCAGACTGCAGAATATAGGATGCAAATTATCTGGGAAGGAAGCCTTGCTGTGCCCAAAACGGAGAGGGACTTTGTTAAAAGTCCCTTCAGATGCCTTCAGGGTGAGAGCTAGGTGGTCTAAAATGACCCAAAAACATGAAGGTAGAAAGAGCCATTGGGACAACGAGTCCAGAGTTTGATGCAAGAAAGACAATTTATGTCCCTAGTTATTGTTAGTTTAATAAATTCTTCTAATGGAAAAACTGAATTCATTATATGT
>NW_015388353.1:234928-238193 GCF_001527695.2 Protobothrops mucrosquamatus | reverse complement strand
GGAGGAGGAGGAGGAGGAGGAGGAGGAGGAGGACCCAGCCCAGATTCAGCACAGGGAGTCCTCGACGTATGACCACATTTGAGGTCCAAATTTCTGTCGCTAAGCGGGACAGTGGTTAAGTGAATTTTGCTCCGTTTTACCATCATTCTTGCACTGGTTAAGTTAGTGACACAGTTGTTAAAGGAATCTACCTTCCCTCTATTGACTTTGCCTGTCAGAAGATTGCAAAAGGGGATCACGTGACCCCGGGATGCGGCAACCGTCATAAAGACGAGCCAGTTGCCAAGCGTCTGAATTTTGATCACGTGACCCTGAGGAGGCTGCAACGGTCATGTGAAAAAACGGTCATAAGTCCCTTTTTTCAGTGCCGTCATACCTTTGAACGGTCAGTAAACGAATTGTTGTAAATCAAGGACTATTTGTAGATCTGTGGCGAAATTACATGGATGCTATATAGAGCAGGGGACATACAAAAACATTCTCCCGAGAGAAATGATCCCAAATAGAGGCACTCCTCTACTTACGACTGCAATGGGGATTAGAATCCCCATCGCTCAACAAGGCGGCTGTTGAATGAGTCCCCCCCGATCACGTGATCTTTTTTTTTGCCACCGTTGTTAAGCGAATCCTCGAAATTTTTAAGTGAATCAAGCAGTCCTTAAGTGGATCTGGCTTCGTCCATTGGCTTTGCTCATCAGAAGTCAGCTGGAAAGGTCTCACAGGGTGATCATATGATCCCTGGGATCAGCGGTGGGATTCAAATATGTCAACAACCCTGCAAAAGGCAGGGTGATATTCCGAAAGAAATGTTAGGAAACAAGCTTCAAATCATCTTCAAAATCAAGGACAGATCCCTATTCATTTATTTATGTATTTATAGCCCTAATATTGTATGCCACTGCCTCTATCTCCATTCTGAATGTCTGTGGGAACTTCAGATCACGGCTAGCATGTCTTAATTTTATTAATGGTCCCATTTGCTTATAACAAGTCTTAATATTTTTCAAACAAGCGTCGGTATCTCTAGGGCACGGCTAGCTTGTTCAAAGATAGGAAAGGCCTAAAATATATTTTGCAATGGATGCTGGGAATGGTTAAACAAAAAGAAGATAATTTCAAACTCTTGGGGTCTATTCAAGCCCTGGGAGATCTGTACTATCTCCATAGGCATTTTAGAGTCGACATTGCCAATATTTTTAGAATGGAGGCAAAATGAATGAATGAATGAATTTCGTTAGTAGGACTATACAAAACATGCACATACATCCATATAACAGTTCAGAGCTGGCACTGATTCTAGTGCAGACTAATAACAATATCCATGTTTTTTGCTGCCAGAAAACCCAACGCAGTCCTTGGCTTCATTAATAGAGAGATATAATCAAGATCACATGAAGTGTTAATACCACTTTATAAAGCCTTGCTAAGCCACACTTGGAATATTGCATCCCGTTCTGGTTCACACGATATATAAAAGATGTTGAGACTCTAGAAAAAGTGCAGAGAAGGGCAGCAAAGATGATTAGAGGGCTGGAGGCTAAGACATATGAAGAATGGTTGCTGGAACTGGGTATGTCTAGTTTAAGGAAAAGAAGGACTAGGGGTGACATAATAGAATGTTCCAATATCCAAGGGGCTGCCCAAAGAAGAGGGAGTCAACCTATTTTCCAAACCACTAGAAGAAGTAATGGATAGAAAACTCATCAAGGAGAGAACCAACCTAGACCTAAGGAGAAATCTCCTGACACGTAAAACAACTAATCAGTGGAATGACTTGCCTCCAGAAGTTGCAGGTGCTCCAACACTGGATGTTTTTAAGAAGAGATTGGACAACCATTTGTGTTGGCTAAAATGCAGCATCCTGGGGCCATGTGATCACCAGTTCCAATCATCTCAACCAGCTTCCAACAAGCAAAATCAGTGGGGGAAGATGCATTTGCTTAAAGACCACATGAATTGCTCAACAAACTGCAGTCATTTGCTTAACAATCATGGCAAAAAGGATCGTAAAATCGGGGGCATTCCCTCCCTTAGCCACAGAAACCCTGGTCTCAGTTTGGTCATAGGTTGAGAATTACCTCCAGTTAGTTAAGAATTATCTGCAGTCACGACATAAGCCTAAGACTGAAAATCAGGCTTGTCAGATGCTATATTTTTTTCTATCCTGCTCTATGGAGTAGAGGGTTGGTCTCTGACAGAAGGCCACCTGAAGAGACTAGAAGCATTTGAAATGTGGATTTACAGGCGGCTGTTACGTATAAGCTGGGTTGACAAGATCAGAAATGAGGAGGTGATCAGCCGCCTGGGAAAGCCAAGGAAAATCATCAAAACAATTAAAAAACGAAAATTAGAATATTTCGGACATGTGATGCGACACCCAGAAAAACACGGCATACTCCATTTAATCCTCTAGGGAAAGACTGAAGGCAAACGAGGTCCAGGCAGAAGAAGAACATTGTGGCTTCAAAATCTAAGGGACTGGTTTGGACAAAACTCAGCAGCACTTTTTCGTGCGGCTGCTGATAAAAACAGGATCGCCAACAAGATCACCAAAGTTCGATAACGGATATGGCACAAGAAGAAGAAGAAGAAGTTAAGAATTATAATGCAAGACAATTGCCTTTCCCCTGCAAACCAGTCTGATTGTTACAAACTTCTGCTCAGATTTTGTTCGGCATAGCCCCTATTTTGAAGTCAAAGAGGTCTCCTCTGTCTGTCCAGCCGCCTTCGCCAACCTTAGAGATGTACTTTATGACAGATTTGCTTCTTTACATTATATCTCACTTGACCGTAAGCAATTCACGAAGAAGCTGAGGTTTTTTGACATTCCTGATTGGATCAGAAGAGTTGGACCACAGCTCCCATTCTCCCTAGTCAACACGGCACACAGACACACCTTTAATTTTTCTCTACTGCTAGAGGTTTCCATAGATCAGTGGTTCTCAACCTTTTTAATGCCGCGACCCCAACCGGTCGTAAGTCGAGGACTAAACCGGTCGTAAGTCGAGGACTACCCAACCGGTTGTAAGTCGAGGATTTTCCCTGCCCGGGAGCGCCACGCATGCATGGTTCCGCCCCCTGCGCCGGCCGAGGCGTAGCTGGCAAGCGGCAGAGACGGAGCAGGCCGACCACCAGCTGGCCCAGCCCAAGGGAGGTAAGGCACCCGCCGGAAAAGGGGAAAAAATGGCGGACAAAAAAAATGGCAGACAGCCTTGCTTGGCGACCCCCATGAAATGGTCGATCGACCCCAAATGGGGTCCCGACC
>NW_015388353.1:227207-233728 GCF_001527695.2 Protobothrops mucrosquamatus | reverse complement strand
GGCCGAGGCGTAGCTGGCAAGCGGCAGAGACGGAGCAGGCCGACCACCAGCTGGCCCAGCCCAAGGGAGGTAAGGCACCCGCCGGAAAAGGGGAAAAAATGGCGGACAAAAAAAATGGCAGACAGCCTTGCTTGGCGACCCCCATGAAATGGTCGATCGACCCCAAATGGGGTCCCGACCCACAGGTTGAGAACCACTGCCGTAGATGCAGTGCTATTTTATGATTAGAAGCTGCTTTAAAGGTAAATTGCAAAATTATACCTTTTATATCCAACCATTGAAGATGATTTCTTGAATCATAGCAGGCAGAGAAAGGAATGGGGCATCCTGAGTAAAATTAAGCCAGAATTCTTGTCAAGTACTATTTATACCAGCTCAAGCACCACCACCAGAATTTGCAAAGAATTGTGACCGAGGAATTTTCAGAGTTTTCCAATGCTAGCAGTGCACGATGATGATCAGTCTTAGATGAAGTGTTTGTTTCTTCCTAATTGCTTTTCTTCTGTAGAATTGACCTTAGAAATAGGGGGCAGAAGGGCGTTGGATAAAACGGTCAGGAGAAACTTCTCCGAAATCTGATTAAAGAAACCCGCGTCTCTCCAAACCTTGCTGAACTACAACTTCCAGTATCCCTTCCCATTGTCTACAGAGACTGACAGCTGGAGGTCAGAGGTCAGGATGCAGCAGTTAGGGCTGCACCCAAATGATCCATCAAATAAAGCCAGATGGTAGGAGACAACAGCAAGTCAGCCTGGTGTTAAACAAATCTAAACATTTTTACCCAACGTTCTTTTTTCTAATTTAAACAACAACTTATCGCTGGAATAGGTGAATGGTTACAGGGTTGTGTTGTTTTTTTTACATTAAGAAAGGTTGTTAAGAAAAGATATAAATATATGCACACAAAGTTCCAATTCTATCTAGAATTGCAGTGATGGACGATGAGAGTAACAGTAAGCAAAAGAGCATTTTGCCAGCCAAGATCAGAAGATTATCCTTTAGGCTACAGCCCCCATGAGCCCCAGCCACTGTGGCCAATGGCCTGAGCTAATGGGAGGTACAAGGCAAGCCACTTGGAGGAAAAGTAGCAATTGACAAGATGAGGCTAGATATCTTAACTTATCCATGTTCTACTGATATCCAGATTAGACTACAAGCCGTCTTCACGACTGCAATCTGGAGCAGAATTTCCATGGCTAAGCAAGGCGGTTATTGAGTCATGCCCAATTTGAGGATCTTTTTTACCCCCAATGTTAAGCCAACCACTACATATGTTAAATGAATCCCATGATTATTCAGTGAACCTGACAACAACATCATCATCATCATCATCATCATCATCATCATCATCATCATCATCATCAAGTTGGAAGGGACCTTGGAGGTCATCAAGTCCAACCCCCTGCTCAGGCAGGTAACCCTATACCATTTCGGACAAATGGCTGTTCAGTCTCTTTTTAAAAACTTCCAGTGTTGGAGCATTCACTGCTTCTGGAGGCAGGTGGTTCCACTGGTTAATTGTTCTAACTGTCAGGAAATTTCTCCTTAGTTCTAGGTTGCTTCTCTCCTTGATTAGTTTCCATCCGTTGCTTCTTGTCCTGCCTTCTGGTGCTTTGGAGAATAGCTTGACTCCCTCTTCTTTGGGGCAGCCCCTGAGATATTGGAACACTGCTATCATGTCCCCCCTCGTCCTTCTCTTTGTTAAACTAGACATACCCAATTCCAGCAACCGTTCCTTATATGTTTTAGCCTCCAGTCCCCTAATCATCTTTGTTGCTCTTCTCTGCACTCTTTCTAGAGTCTCAACATCTTTTTTACATCGTGGTGACCAAAACTGGATGCAGTATTCCAAGTGTGGCCTTACCAAGGCATTGTAGAGTGGTATTAATACTTCACGTGATCTTGATTCTATCTTCCCCCATTGACTTTGCTTGACAGACATTGGCTGGGAAAGTCACAAACAACAACCATGTGACCACGGGATGCTGCAGCCATTGTAATACAGGCTAGTTCCAAAGTGCCCAAATGTTGATCATTCGAACGTGCGGTTGCTGCGATGGTTGTAAATGTGAGGGTCAGCCTTAAGTCACTTTTTTTTCCCTGTGACATTGTAACTCGCTAAATGAATGGTTGTGGGTCAAGGACTATATTGTACTGTAATGTACTCTTTGGGTGGTAGCCTTTAAAGCAGGGGTCCCCAATCCCCAGGCTGCAGCCCACTATTGGGCCATGAGCCATTCGGAACCGGGCCACAGAAGCCGCCAGGCAAGCACACGCGAGTCCACGTGTGCATCCCCATTGCATGAGCAGCAGGCAAACACAAGTGTACACACTTGCCGGCTGCTCACACGGAACCATCTCCTCTTCCACCCCCTCCCCGCTCCCCCGCGGGTCCGCAAAATCGGAAAGGTTGGGGAATTCTGATCGAAAGGACATTTTCAGTTGCAAAGATGCAAAAGATCCTGCAATACCCACTTTATGTTGTGCGAATTCTGTTTTTCTGTCTGGCTTAGAGGCAGACTCTGTGTACTGTTGGTCCTCCAGTGAAGAGTGCAATTCCAGGCAGATTGCATCAGACCACTTATGGTGATGTATTAGGGGAGTCTTCTAAAAGCATTTCAGCTTTCTCAAATGTAAAATTTGATGGATCACCCCCGCCGACTTTATCTTATATGGATTCGTATACTGTATTTTAGTCTTTGTCTAAGCAAGAATGTGGCACCGCCCTTTTCAGCTCTGGTTTTTTTAACTCACATTTTAGACTGTATCACTTTTGCCTCTGTTTTGCCAGCCCCCAAGAGCAGCTGGGGGGTTTTTTTTTACACCTTAAAAAGTGACACATCACACTTTTTGAAATAAAGAAGCGGAAGGAATAAGCAGTTGCTGGAATTGGGTGTGTCTAGTTTAATGAAGAGAAGGACGAGTGGGGACATGATAGCAGTCTTCCAATATCTCAGGGGCTGCCACAAAGAAGAGGGAGTCAAGCTATTCTCCAAAGCGCCTGAAGGAAGGACAAGAAGCAATGGATGGAAACTAACCAAGGAGAGAAGCAACCTAGAACTAAGGAGAAACTTCCTGACAGTTAGAACAATTAACCAGTGGAACAACCTGCCTCCAGAAGCGCTGAATGCTCCAACACTGGAAGTTTTTAAGAAGAGACTGGACAGCCATCTGTCTGAAATGGTGTAGGGTTTCCTGCCTGAGCAGGGGGTTGGACTCGATGACCTCCATGGTCCCTTCCAACTTTTTTTTTATTATTATTATTATTATTATTATTATTATTATTATTATTATTATTATTATTATTATTATTATTATTATTATTATTATTATTGTTGTTGTTGTTGTTGTTGTTGTTGTTGTTGTTGTTGTTGTTATGAGGGAGAGAGTCCTGCAGTGATCCGCCATCATCCTCACTGAAAATTAATGCAGGCAGCTTATTTAAGTGACTTCTGAAAGGGTGTGTCAAAATAAAAGAAAATATGTAGGCTTTTGGATTCAGGGTTCAACATATCTCAATTCCCATCAGGGAGGTAAAATTGTCCCCCCTCCCACCTTCATTGTTTTGGGAAATGAGGTCAAGCGAAGGTTCGCCAGTCAAAGGTGGAACCCAACTTTATATCTACAGACCCCTCACATCCTGGACATAGTGTTTCAGCTTCTCCCCTCAAGAAAACACTATAAGGCATCGCATGTCAAAACAACTACCTGTAGACACAAAGACAGTTTCCCCCCCCATGCCATTACTCTGCTAAACAACTAATTCCGACAATACTGTCAAACTACCTAGTAGAGCTGTGTTACTATTATCCTTCTCATCCTTCCTATTGCCTATTCCTTATCTTCTTATGACTATAACTTTGTGGCTTGTATCTTACAATTTATATTGTTTTATTTAGTATCCTAGCTTGATTTATGTTGGTTGCTTATTTAGTATCCCATGACCATCACTGAGTGCTGTATCTTATGATTTATGATGAATGTTTTTTATGACCATAATCGTGATTTGTCACTCGTGGCTTGTATGTACGCTGAGAGCCTTTGCACCGGAGACAAATTCCTTGTGTGTCCAATCACACTTGGCCAATACATAATTTTATTCTATTTTTTACATCATTGAGTTTTCTTCTTTGATGGGTGGAAGCCACCAGGATTGGCCCAAAGTCACCCCTCCAGTTTTCATGACTAAGGCTGGCGGGTGTCTAAGGCGGGACTAGACCTCACAACTCCTGGTGATTGGTCCAAAGTCACCCAGCAAGCTTTCAGGTGAACATGGGACTATAACTCACTATTTTCTATGGCTCTTCCTGGCTGTTTATTTCACATTATTTTAACTTAGAAGGCCATCTAACCTAGAGATGGCCAGGAAACGTTCCCAGCTCAAACTCACCCCATTAGTATTGCACTGTTCCCTTGACAGATGAATGTTTCTCCTTTTATACAGTGTACAAATTCTCTCCTTCTTACACACACGTGAGATAACCACGTTTCAAGGTAACTTAACCAAGATCAAAACCCAGATGACTATTTTATATAAATTCATCTGCTAGTTGGTCATCGAATAGGTTATAGTATGATGAAAGTAGCCATGGCAAAGATCTCCCAATCTTTACACCGTATAAACAATAGGAAAGGAAAGAATCTGGGCTACTAGCAGTAGTAGCTGCTGCAATTATTATTTTCTTTGCAGGAATAAAGATAAAGACTAGGTGTTCTCGGGATTGTAGTTCTATATGTCATCCTTCTTTCTCGGCGAGGGTATCTTTCCCGTTCATTTTCTAGGCAAAGGCTAAACAGGAGGCCCCATTATTATGGGATGGGGGGAAAGAGAAATTGCATTTGCATTCCTTCTGCTACAAGCCCATGTTTACATGACCTTTAAAACAGAATTAAAGCTGTGCCATCAGCAGCTGGAGGCAACCTGCATTACTAAGGCAATCAAATCAGAAGGCTAAACCGACGATAAAACATAAATTAAGCCGAGAGAGGAGCTTCCTAATTCACTAGGTTGGCTGGCAAATTACTTTGCTGCTACTAGCCTGAGTTCTAAGCAGTTTGGAGAAGCGGGTGGGAGATGAGAAGGCAGGGAGAGGCAAGGAAAGAAGATAGGTAAGGAGGAAGGGGTGCCAAGGCAGCCATCCCAGGCCAGCTTAGAGGATGGGGTGACCTAAGAAGGTTTGATCTCAGGCAGGAGATTCTAGTCGTGAATACTCGGGCCTCACTCAGTATCTGCTCCAAAAGCCAAGATACAACAGGAATCATGATTTAATGCCAGAACCTATTGCAATGTCCTATACACATGGAGAGGGATTAAAAATCTCAGCCATTAGCCCCCAGATGCAGTGGTGAACATGGTAATATCTCATTTATTCCCATATGTACACACACTCCTTTTCCCCCTCCTCCTCCTTCTCTTGTTCCTCTTTCTCTTGTTCCTCCTCCTCCTCTTTCTCTTCTTCCTTCTCCTCCCCTTCTCCTTCTCCTCCTTCTTTTTCTCTTCCTCCTCCTCCTGCTCTTTCTGTTCTTTCTTCTCCTCCCTTCCCCCTCCTCCTTCTCCTTCTCCTCCTTCCCTTTCTCTTCCTCCTTCTCCTCTTCCTCCTCCTCCTTCTCTTTCTCTTCCTCCTTTTCATCCCCCCTCCTCCTCCTGTTCCTCTTTTCCTTTTCCTGTTTCTTCTCTTGGTCCTCCTCACTTCCTCTACGAGTCCCTGCATTCAGTCATTTAAGTACTGGCCGCCTCACATCTGGACTACTGCGATGTGCTCTACATGGGGATACCCTGAAAGAGCATTCAGAAGCTACAACTGGTGCACCGCAGGCAGTTTTTGAAAGGCTGGAAGAGAAATTCACAAAGGGAGCCTCAGGATTGGATGGTGCTGAAATGGACAGAAGCATCCTTGCTCATCCTGGGAAGAAGCCAAAGCAGTCGACGTTCCCCCCGTTGCCAAGTTTACAAAGCAGATTTCCTATTAAGCCGTTTTAGCGCAATAAAATGGATTGATTCTGCCAGATTTCAAACTCATTTTTTGGTGCTGGCTTGGCTTTTACAGATGCTTTGATTTCCAGCGTCCACACTTCCGATCTAATCCAGATTTACCTGGACCAATGCCCCACTGATATCCCAAGACTATCCAAAGGATCTTAAACAATAATCCAAAAAGTAGCCTCCCAACATGATTACTTAGAAACTTAGCAGCTTAAGTAGGCTGGCATTTCAACTTGAGTGGGGTCAGCTTTGTGAGTTGCGCTGCTCTGTGTTGGCCTTGGGGATGGTTGCAAATTCCTTGGAACTAAGACTCAGAAATGGCACCATATCTTGAAAACTGAAATTTGAAAACTAAAATACATGCGTGCTGCTCCTTCAAAGTTTCTGATTCATTTTCTCCCCTGAGAGAGGGATAAGGGGGCAAAAGCACGAAAGGAAATGGGTTATATACTTTTGTATATAACCCACTTTTGTTCGGAGACTTAGGTGGAGGGACTTCACCTCTTTCTCCCTCCACCCTCTAACACTCAAACAGCAC
>NW_015388353.1:224999-226211 GCF_001527695.2 Protobothrops mucrosquamatus | reverse complement strand
AACAATAATAAATATTATGGTTCATTGCACGGTCAGACAGAGACTCAGATTAGATTTGGCATTTTTGTCTACCGATCAAGTCCTTCCCAAGGACCCGGGGTAGGCAGATCTGGAGGTTTGATGGTATTACAGATATCGTTGCAGGATGGAAGCAGTTCCTTTTGCAATTGACCAGTGATGCATTTGTCAATGTCCAAGTGGAGCTCCAGCTGTTTTGGGATTGCACCCAAGGCGCCTATTCCTATTGGCACACACACACACCCCTTGCTTGCCTTTGCCACAGCCGTTCTATTTCTGTTGGCAGCTCTTTGCCTTTTGCTATCTTCTCTCCTTCTTTCTCCCCTGGTTCTGCTGTCTCCAGGTACCGCCTGCCACTCGCTCTTATTGTTATTACTCACGTTTTCCCCACCACCACCGAGAAACTTCCCTTGCCTCTTCAGTGAACTTGGGCGTGAACAGGTGAACTTTGCTTGACAGAGGTCACAACCTGGCCCGGCTGCCCATCTCTCTCTCTCTCTCTCTCTCTCTCTCTCCTCGACGCCCCCCCACCCGGGCAGGGATCTTTATGCCATATTAAACACAGTCAAAACTGCACCCCGCAGGGGGTAGGGAGGAGAAAATAAAAGTTCTTTTGTGCCCTCCCCGCCGCCTCTTTTCTTGCGATTGAGTCGCCTCTGAAGAAGTTGCAGTTTAGAATTGCGCCCCGTCCAGTTTGCAAGGCGAGGGCGGAGAGGGGGGGAGCGGATTTCTATCCCCCCCCTTTTCCTTCAGATATAATCCCAGGGGAGGGGGAGAGATAAAACGCAACTCCGGTTTGTTCCCGTTGGGTTCTCCTTCTCTTGCCCCCCCCCCCCCCCCCCCGTACGAGAGGAAGCAAGGAAGCGAGCGGGCTGGCCCGGGGCGCAAGGGCAGGCGCGCTCATCTAGACGCTCCTTTTGCTGAAGGCGTGGGTGCGTTTCAGCAACCCGCGCCTGCAAGGCTCGCCCCCTTTTTCTTTTGCCTCTCTCGGCACGCCTTAAATGCGGGTCTACTCTGAAACAAACCCAGTAGGGTCCCTTCCCTCCGCCTTCCCTCCCATCCGCGGCAAGCTTAGACTTTGTACGTTTGCACGCCGCCTTCAAGAGGTCTGGCGAAAGGCGGCGGGCCAATTCAGCAAAGAAATATTCTCCTTCTCTTTTTCCTCTCCCTTTCCCCCACTCCCCCCCCCCCCCC
>NW_015388353.1:218279-221763 GCF_001527695.2 Protobothrops mucrosquamatus | reverse complement strand
TCTCTCTCTCTCTCTCTCTCTCTGTCTCTCTCTCTCTCTTTCTCTCTTTCTTTCTCTCTATGTCTTTCTCTTTCTCTTTTTTTCTTTCTCTCTCTCTCTCTTTCTTTCTCTCTCTCTCTCTCTGTCTTTCTCTCCCTCTCTCTCTCGCTCTCTCTCTCTCGCTCTCTCTCTCTCTCTCTCGCTCTCTTCCTCTCTCTCTCTCTCGCTCGCTCTCTCTCTCTCTCTCTCTCTCTCTCTCTTCCCTGCGATCCCCAAACCCTTCGAGGCGACCCACCGGACAGGCTTCGGGACGCCCAGTCCCGGCCACCGGGGTCGGGGGTACTGATTTGGACCAAGACCGATTACTTCGAGCCGGGGGCGAGCGGGGGTGGGAGGCGAGAGAACGATCCGCGGCGCCTTTGCGCTCGGCCTGTGGAGGACAAGGTCAGTTTAGGTCCTGGAGATTCTGCTTAGCTACTTTGCGTCTGGAGGAGAAGGAGGAGGGGGAGGAAGAGGAGGACCAGGACAGCCGAAGGGCTCGCAAGGGCCTCGGCTTCTATACCAAGCAGCGAAGGAGGAAGCATCCAGCAAAAGCGGTAGCCTGGTTCCTGGCTTCGCCCAACCGACCTTCGGCAGAAATGGTTGGGTTCCATTGGCAATGCCAGGCCGGACACGTCAGCCGGTTTTCTCTGCCCCACCTCCCCTTTTACGGATTATAGTGGGGAATCCAGCCAGCCGGCCGTGGGAACGAAAAACAGGACTTTGCCCAGGTCTGCACAGAAACAGCCGCCTGTGAAAGAGCTGCAGTTTTCTTCCAAGGTCGATTCCGAATTAAAACCCAAGACGCATAGAGAGAGTTGGCCAAAGCGAAATCTATCTATCTATCTATCTATCTATCTATCTATCTATCTATCTATCTATCTATCTATCTATCTATCTATCTATCTATCTATCTATCTATCTATCTATCTATCTATCTATCTATCTATCTATCTAACTATCTATCTAACTATCTATCTATCTATCTATCTATCATCTATCTGATCTCCCTTTATTGCAAACTTCGAATCCAAACTAAATAAACCACCTGACTTTTATCTCCAAAAACATCTGCCCGCTGACCTCGCCTGTGAAACTTGGCCAAGAAATTGTTATTAGTCGTTCTTTTGTCCCAAGTTTAAAACAACAAATAGGGAACGAAAAGAGACCGTTCAGATTAAACACACACACACACAAACACACAAAGGGCGGAGGACAAAGGGGTTGGGGGTGGAGGATGAAGCTCACCTTGTTTAGGGCGATATTTTCATTTTCCTGAATTTTACTCCAGATCTGTCTTCCCGGAGAACTTACTGCCTTAATGACTTTGGGGTAGCTCCCAGCCTTCTTTTATTTCTGCTAAATATATGAAAATGTATGCAAATTTAAATCAAGCTTAACCTGGGAGCTCCTGTAATATATTTAATGGAATTTCAAACCAATAAGGGAACTGTGATGCAGCGTTCTGCAAGTGCAAATATAATTACGCAGCAAGGTTACCTCGAAATTATGCAATGAAAGGTCATTCAAAATAATAATAAAAAAAAATCAGCGATTTCTTTAGCTTCCCCCACTCCCTCCCTCCTCGCAAAGCGTTAAGGTTTAATTTTCTCAGCTGGAGCACCACAACACATCGCAATTTCTATTCCTTTGCAGAACGTTTAGAGTGAGGGGAGAACACAACACACTGTCATTATTATTGTTTTATTATTTTCGTTAATCGCACTGTCAGCCAGATGTTTAGATTGGATTTGGCATTTTTATCCACCTATCGAGTCCTTCCCAAGGACCTGGGATAGGCAGATGTTGTTTGACGGTAGATTCAAGATGTAAGTTGTTCCAGGGAAAACTGTGGTTTTGCAATTGACTGATGGTGGTTTTGTCAATGCCGGTGGTATTCAAGTGATGCGCCAGATGTTTTAGAATTGTACCCAAAGCTGCCACCGGATTATTATTATTATTATTGTTATTATTGTTGTTGTTGTTGTTATTGTTATTGTTATTATTATGGATCATCGCACAGTCAGCCAGATGTTCAGGCTGGATTTGGCATTTTATCTACCTATCGAGTCCTTACCCAGGACCTGGGATAGGCAGATGTGAATATTTGATGGTATTACAGATATCGTCGCAGGATGGAAGCAGTTCCTAGTAAGGCTGCCTTTTGCAATTGACTAATAGCGAATTTGTCAATGCCGATGGTGTTCAAGTGGTGCTCCAGTTGTTTTGGGATTGCACCCAAGGCGCCTATTACTATTGGTACTACCCTTGCTTGCTTTTGCCACAGTCTTTCTATTTCTATTTGTAGGTCTTTGTATTTTGTTATCTTCTCCAGTTCTTTCTCGTCTATTCTGCTGTCTCCAGGCGCTGCCACGTCCACTATCCAGACTATTATTATTATTATTATTATTATTATTATTATTATTATTATTATTATTATTATTATTATTATTATTATTATTATTATTATTATTATTATTATTATTATTATTATTATGTAATATTTTGTTCTTTTTTTCCCAGATTTTGTTCCTGGCCTTTCGACTTATGCAACACTGGACATTTGGTGTGGTGCAAAGCCACGTTCGGAGGGGAGAAAATAACGAAGATCCCACGTTTTTTGGCCAAAGCCAGAAAGGAATCCGGTGAGTGGCTATTTTTCGGACCGATTCCATTGGCCAACTCCTCCGTGGGCTGGACTGGCGGACTGGCGGGCGGGCGGGCAGGCGCTTCGCCGCATTTTGAACGGACCCGACCAACAAAAGGCGCGGTAACCCCTCATGGGTATCCCAGGGGGACTCCCGGCGCGAGCGAGCCGAGCAAACTTGCGCCGGGCGCTTTCCAGGATAAGCCGCTTCTACTCCGAAAGCTGGAAAAGTGGAGGCAGAGCGGAGAGGGCGAAGTCTGGATTGGGGGCAAACTTTATGCTCTCCTCTGCTCCCCCCGCCCGCCCCCCCGAAGAAATAGTTTGTATTTGAAGCAGAGGAGAAATTGGCTCCGGACTTCTCAGCAAATCCTACTCGGCTACTGCCTTTTCCCTCTCCTTGCCTTGGACGGATGGATGTGCGTGCAGCGCACTCCGATCCAGCCAGCTTAGGAATCTGTGTAAAAAGCACGCAGGCTCGCCTCCCCTTCCTGGCTTCTTGGCAAGGCGCAACTTTGGAAAGCCTCCTGAGCGACTGACTCGGGGCGCGTTTTTTTTATTTATTTATTCTCCGCTAGACACCCCCCTCCTCCCCTCCCCTCCCCTTTCCCGCCCCACCTGTTGGTTTTGCAAGAGTAAATCCCGGCAGTTAAGTTAAAGCACACACACCCCCCCAGGAACAATCCTTTGACTGGCAGCCCCGGGTCGACTTCAAGCCATTCCGAGGGGCTCCCCTTCAGCTTGGCAAAGGAGGCGCTGCCGTTCTCTGAGCAGGTATTTAACCTCTCCTCCTCCTCCTCCTCCTCCTCCTCCTTCCCCCTC
>NW_015388353.1:216259-217845 GCF_001527695.2 Protobothrops mucrosquamatus | reverse complement strand
GGGTGGGGGGGGGAAGAGAGAGAAGAGCCGGGCGTTGAGCCAACCTCTTTGGCGCGCCGTCATTGGCCGCGGCGTCCCCTTCCCGGCGGGAAGAGGCTGTCGGATTGGCCGCCGGGCCCGCCCGTCAGGGTGCGCTGGCTGAGACGGCTCTCTTTCGGCTGGGTAGCTGTCAAAGGCGCGAGCGAGCGGCCGCTTTGCCACAGTAGAGCCAGGCGGGGAGGGGGGGGGGGGAAAGAAAGAGAGAGAGAGACCCGGAGCCGAGGTCGAGCCGAGCCGAGCCGAGCCGAGCCAAGGCAAGCAGGCAAGCAGGCAGCGAGCATGGCCACGGCGGCGACCAACCCCTACAGCATCCTCAACTCCGGCGCGCTGGTCCACGCCGAGTCGGCGGCAGCCATGCAGCAAGGCGGCCCCTTCCGCAACCCGCAGAAACTTCTGCAAAGTGACTACTTGCAAGGGGTGGCCGGCAACGGGCATCCGCTGGGCCACCACTGGGTCACCAGCCTGAGCGACGCGGGGCCCTGGGCGGCGGCCCTGAGCGGCGGCGGCGGAGGAGGCGGAGGGGGCGGCGGTGGAAGCCCCCTGGACCAGCCGGACGTGAAGCCCGGGCGGGAAGACCTGCAGCTGGGCGCCATCCTGCACCACCGCTCGCCCCACCACGTCAGCCACCATTCCCCGCACCACGCCAGCCACCCCAACGCCTGGGGGGCCACGCCGGCCCACGGCTCGGCCCTGCCGGTCAGCGGAGGCCAGCCGCCCCCGCCGCCGCCGCCCCCGCTGAACGTCTACGCGCAGGCCGGCTTCACCGTCAGCGGCATGCTGGACCACGGCGGGGGTTTAACGCCGCCGCCGCCCCCCGCCGCCGCGCCCCCGCCGCCGCCCGGGCTGCACCCGGGGCTGCGCGACTCCCCGCCGGAGCCGTCGGAGCTGGCGTCCCACCACTGCCCGGAGCACTCGGACGAAGAGACGCCCACCTCGGACGAGCTGGAGCAGTTCGCCAAGCAGTTCAAGCAGCGGCGGATCAAGCTGGGCTTCACCCAGGCCGACGTGGGGCTGGCGCTGGGCACCCTGTACGGCAACGTCTTCTCGCAGACCACCATCTGCCGCTTCGAGGCCCTCCAGCTGAGCTTCAAGAACATGTGCAAGCTGAAGCCGCTGCTGAACAAGTGGCTGGAGGAGGCCGACTCGTCCACCGGCAGCCCCACCAGCATCGACAAGATCGCGGCGCAGGGCCGCAAGCGCAAGAAGCGGACTTCCATCGAGGTGAGCGTCAAAGGGGTGCTGGAGACGCACTTCTTGAAGTGCCCCAAGCCGGCGGCCCAGGAGATCTCCTCGCTGGCCGACAGCCTGCAGCTGGAGAAGGAGGTGGTGCGCGTCTGGTTCTGCAACCGGCGGCAGAAAGAGAAGCGCATGACGCCGCCGGGCGAGCCGCCCCAGCCCCACGAAGTCTACGCGCACGGCGGGAAAACGGACCCCTCGTGTCACGACCTTTGACTATGACCGACCCGCTCGGGACCCGGGGAACGGCGCACCCAGGCGGACGGGCGCGCGGGCGGGCGGGGGTTGACCTCATGGCGTTGTCCCTTCCT
>NW_015388353.1:195924-213642 GCF_001527695.2 Protobothrops mucrosquamatus | reverse complement strand
TTTTTTTTTTTTTTGCCTGGTCCTCTTGCGGCTCTTCGACAGGACCCCCCACTCTGGCCGGCACCTGAAGCGTTACGGTCTGTACTTAAACCCTTTTTCCCGTTCTCCAGTTGGGATCTCTGGCTTCGGAATATCTCCTTGTGCCTGCCTTGCCTTGCCTTGCCTTTCAAAGGGAGCCGGAAGGAATACGGCTGGGATTGAAATGATGGAGAAAAGATGGGCGAGAGGCTGAAGGTCCAGGAGAAGCAGGGAAGAATTGGGGGCGCGGGGGGGAGTGGAAATAGACCCTCGCTCTGGGACTGTTTGATGAATGCGTGCTGTTTGGGGGGTGGGTGGAGGAAATGTCTTATGTGATCCCAAAAGAGTTTGTTTCATTGTAAGGGGTTTAAACCTGGGCCTCCCCCCCCAAGAACAGGAATCGAGCAGATGGTTCTGCTGAGAAATTTCTTTCCCTAAAGAGAGAGAGGAAAAAAAGGGAATCTGGGATAGGAACTAGCTGGGATAGGATTGGCCGGTATAATTTGATGTGTGAGTTTACAAAAGCGCGGATGAGCGAGTTGCACGCGCATCCGCAGACCCCTGGTGCATTGTCTGGTGTCTTTGCCTACAGGGGCCCAGCAAATGTGTGTGCATGTGTGTGTAAGAGATAAACACACATACACACACACACACACATATATATATATACCTTGTTCCCGGCAAAACAAAACCCCGCAGAGGTTTGAATCTCTCGCGCATTGTTTCTCCACGTGCCTGGCAAAGCAGACGGGAGGTTTGCTGCCAGTCTGGGAATCTGGAAGCGATCCTAAAAATGCAGAAAATGTTTGTTTGTTTTCTTCCGCCCCTCGCTTGGGCCTTTTTAAATTAAAAAAAAAGTCTCCCCCCCCCCCACCTTAATTTCCCTTTTTAGAAAGCATTGCCAATTCCCCAAAAGGACTGGTTCTCCAAATTCATTTTTCCCCACTTTTTCTGTTCGCAAGACTATTTTTTTTTTTTGAAAATTTTTTTTCCCCCAACCCACATAATGCTCCACAAGGAATATGCTTTTAAAGACTCAGCAGGGAAGAACCCCCCCCCCGCTATCTTTCTGCCAACTTTATATTAAATAATTATTAAAAAAAAAAAAAAAAAAAAAAACCTTGTACAGTTTTGTATATTCTAAACGTTTTTTGGGAAGTTATTAATTTAAAAGAAAAAAAAATCATTTAGATTATTCATTTAGTAACTGAGGTATAATAAACGCTATTTTCATTAAAGGTTGCTTTTTCAACTATTTTATTCCAAATTGCCTATTGCAATTGCCGACAATTATTTATTTTCAATAAATTCCGCATTATGTTTAAAAAAAAAAGTAATAAAAATCAAATAAAAAAAATATTAAGAATACCCCGAAGCGATTAATTGTCTGTCGCGGAGGGAAGGAAGGCTTAAAACAAAATAAATTAAACAAACAAACAAAAAGAGAGAGAGAGAGAGATCCACTTGTGATGTTTGATTGTCAACCACTTTTAGTCAAGGGGCTTTATATTGATGCAATATTTTATTGTTGTAAAGACATACACACACAAAAAGATCCAAATAAAAACATTTTTACAAAGTAACCAAAAAAAGTTGCATATTTTTTTTCTGTGTGTGTGTGTGGAGGGCAATTCCAGCATCTTTCACCTTAATCTTTGATTAGTAGTATTGTAATCTGCGATTAGATCCGCAGTCTGAGACTGGCGGAGGCCTAATAAATTCACATCCTAGCCAAGGAGCGAAGAATTATTAACGTGGAATTGCGACTATGTTAGTGGGGGGGGGTAGCCTGTGTTTTTGCTTGCTTTTTAAATGGACAGCCCTGCTTATGTGCAGTTTCTCAACCTCTGGTTATTTTCTTTCCCAAGCGAATATATATTATAAAAGCATATCTAAGGCCGGTCAAATAGCCTCTCTTCCCCCCCTCCCCTTTAAATCACCTGAGAGCAAGAACTGGGTTCAACCTCTTCGAACTAAAAAGATTCCCGTTAAGAAAAGCTAAAACTGCTGAAGGGGTTTAAAGGGGGGTTTTTTTTCGGTTTTGGGCTGCTCCTTCTTCCCTCTTATCGCCGTTGAGAGCGGACCGTTCTTGGGCCACGAGCTTTCCGACTCAATCCCATAGCTGGCTAGGAAGGAGAATTGTATGTGTGTGCATATAAATAGGCACGCACATCTGTGTATATAATATATGCATGCGCCGGAATTAGGGTCGGTGGAGAGAGAGGCCGGTTTAAAAAAAAAAAAATATATCAACCTGGCCAGAAGAACATCTGCCCTCTGGAAGGCCAAAATGCGCCCCCCCCTCTCTCTCTCTCTCTCGCCCGGCTCTGGAGAGGCGCCCCCTCCCCTGGGTTTCTTTCTCGACCACCCCGTTTGCAGCCGACAAAGCCGGGGGGGGGGGNGAGAGAGAGAGAGAGAGAGAGAGAGAGAGAGAGAGAGAGAGAGAGAGAGAGAGACTGCAGAAAAACAACAGTTAATCATATGTAATGGGATTGAATACAGCCCCAGTTCCTCCCCCCTTTTCTTCCTGAGACAGAGGTGTTTGTGCTTGGAGGAGAGAAATAAACCTCACAGATAGCAGACTAAGCCAGAATATAAGATCATCCATCCATGAGTTTTAAAAAAATAATAATAAAAAAAATTAATCTAGACAGAAGCCAGGGGGGAGGGGCAGAGGGGGCAGGCCTTGCTGAATATTTATTTTAATAGCAAGATAAATGATCTGTGGGTATGCATGTGCTCCTGGCTAGTTCCTCAAGGATCTTTATATATTATTTAAAAAGAGAGAGAGAGATTCCTATAAAAGCATCTGTAAAAAAGAAAAAGACAAAAAGAAAAGAAAAAAGAGAGAATTAGAAGGAGAACGTAGACGGTGCACCTGCAGGGAAAGGCTAGTAGTTAATATTAGACTGAGTGCAATGTTTTATTTTTATTTTTTTAATGCTTAATAACAATATTCTTCGGTTATGATGTGAATAAGCTTTAAATAATGAACAAAAGCTAACAAGAGAGTTGCTTTACTGGGCCATGGCGTTATCAAAGTGTGTTTATTTTTCACAAACGTATTCCTAAGCTTTGGGTGTTGCTTCTAAAAGGCTGCTGACAGGGAATGCCTTGCATCTTCAAAAACTGGGAATATGGCTCGGTTCACCCACACTTTCATGTTGTCGGGTAAATCCAGGCATTGTGGTTTGCCAACCTGGTTTCTGATGAGCATCGTGCAAAACCGGCCAAGCGTGGCTGACTGAGCTAGCCTTGGCCAAGCAAATCTGGTTTAATGTAACATATGAAACCAATCAAGGCAAAATAGACTAGGGAGCTTTCCATGTGGTGGAGGGGTGGGGGGTAGTCAGCCTGGCCAAACATTTTCAGAAACTCCCCAAATTCTTTCCCTGGCTTGTTCTCCAAATACAGATAGCCCTCATGACCACAACTGAGCCCCAAAATTTATGTTGCTAGAAGATAAATTTGTTAAGTGAGTTTTGTCCCCACTTTACCACCTTTCATGCCACAGTTGTTAAGTGAATCGCTGCAGTTGTTAAGGTAGTAACACGGTTATTAAGTGAATCTGGCTTCCCCCATTGAGTTTGGTCGTCAGAAAGTCACAAAAGGGGGTCACATGACCCCGGGACACGGCAGCCGTCATCAATATGAGTCAGTTGCCAGGCGTCTGAATCTTGATCACGTGACCATGCTGCAATGGGTGCAAAATACAGTCATAAGTGACTTTTCTCAGGGCCGTTGTAAGTTTGAACAGTCAGTAAACGAACGGTTGCAAGTGGAAGGTTATCTGTAAAAGATCTCCGGTGAAAAGAAATATCATTTTCCTGAGATCCTAAAGAATCAGTCAGCAATCTGATTGGATATCTGATCTGGCCAATGTAGGTTAGGATGATGATCATACGAACATGTGTACCCACATGTGATTTATATCAGACTAAAGATTGAGAAGGGCCTAATGCTGGGAAAGATTGAGGGCAATAGAAAAAGGGGACAGACAGAGAGTGAAGTGGCTGGATGGAGTCACTGAAGCAGTAGGCGCGAGCTTAAGTGGACTCCAGAAGATGGGTAGAGGACAGGAAGGCCTGGAGGAACGTTGTCCATGGGGTCGCGATGGGTCGGACACAACTTTGTAATTAACAACAACAACAAAGATTGAGGGATGCTGTCTGGACAGATTTCTTGAGGCCCTGTAGCTACTCCAAGAACCATCACCTTATTCTCCCATATAAGCCCTTCTCTTCTCCCATGTTGTGTTAAGGACTGGACGCCAGTATTGTGTAGTAGATATTATTGGAGAACGGCTGCATTAATTTATAGTAACCCAAACTGAGAAAGAATCCAATACCACCTTTTCAGACTAACACATTTTATTAGAAGGTCTTGTGAGCTAACTCTGTGGCTCATGAGACTTTATGCCTTTTCATAAAATGGATTGGTCAGAGAAAGCCTGACCAGAATCCATCAATATTTCATAGAAAATGTAATTCTGAAGTTTTCATTAAGGTATCCCTTGGATTATGAAAGTCTGCTTTGATGCTCTTCAGAAGTTTTGTAATTACATTCCTCAGAATCCTGGAATCGTAGTTCTATACCAGCATGCTCAGCTTTGGCACTTCTAAGATGTTTGGACTTCAGCTCCCAGAATTCCCCAACCAGCATCCCGGCTGGGGAATTCTGGGAGTTGAAGTCCAGACATCTGAAAGTTGTCAAGGTTAAGGAACTTTGTTCCATACAGTGGAAAAATGGCAGGCAAGAGTAACTTAATGGGGACTATTTAATTAAAGCAGCCAGTTCATTGTGGCTACAAAGTCTGGCTTGGCAAGCCCAACTTTCAGAAGCCTAACTGGACTGTGTAAATAGGCTATGGCAGGCCACGTTGGGCCTCCTGGGCCCCCCGATGAGCAATTTTCTTTTAATATATGCAGATGATCTGTATGGAATACAGGTAACTTGTGCACAATCTCAGAGAAAATTTATTGTGGCGCTCTGATGGATACTCTGTTCTTAAAACTTGCATTTTCTTCGCTCTGGGGTGACTTATTAGTGCTTCAGAATCTTCTGCACTTCCATCAGCTTGCTTTCCTGTGTGCATAGATAAGAAAGGGAAAGGGAGTGTTTTTTATTTGTTTGTTTGTCTGTTTGTTAAATGTGTTTGCCATCCACCTCACCTGAAGGTATCTGAGCGGCTTACAACGTTAAAAAGCATAAAGCCAATACAACAACATGTATACAACAAGAGTAATACACTGTGGTGAGATGGTTGGCAAATAAATAAATAAATAAATTAGTTTTTTACAAAATTTACAAATAAATTTTATAAATAAAAATGTATAAATAGATACAATTTTATAAATAAATAATTTTTATAAGTAAATTAAAATATAAATGGTCAGCTCTGATTAAAAGATGGGGGAATCAAACGAGCAAAGCTCTGTTATTAGTCTATCAATCGATCTATTATTGCAGCAAATTAAGCCATAATGTAACTTGTTCGACTTGGTGCACTATGCAGATTCAGCCCTTGTGGTTTATAAACCATGGTTTATGGCTTACCGATTCCAACTAACCATGGCCCATTGCTTCATGAAATGTGAAATCCAATGTATTTGAGTGTTGCAGTTTGATAGACTCCGTTTTCAGAACAGTGTTTATCTGTTAATTGGACCTATCCTCCTAATTGTAGAGGCATTGTTCACACAAAGGGGGGGGAAAAGCACAATCGGGATCTCTCACTCTCTCTGTGCGTATATACACACACATGCACACACTTAAAGCCATCAGTGTAATTAAAGTATTGTAACATGAGGGAGAAATTAATACCATTTAGATAGGTCACATAGGGGCATTTACTTTCTATCAATTATGCTATTATTGAATCTCTATATGAAAAATTGAAATTCTCTGCATATTAACGGTAACTAGAATATGAGCTCTTTTCATGGATGGAATATTTGCTTTGGCGTTATTTTCAGACTCTGCCAGTCCTATTTTTGCACAACTGTAAGATTTCCTTTTGTTCACCCCCCCTAAACCCCCCCACCTTGAATTTAATTGAGCTGCAGCAAGATAAGCAATAAAATGCAGATGTAAACGAAGGAGGTTTAGAAGAACTTTGTAAAGGGACAGAGCTGCTAGGAAATCCATTGTAAATCCATTTAAAGAAGCAAAACAAAACAAAACAGAAATCTTTTGCATTGTAGATATTAAAATCTGGTCTCGGTCTAACCAACGGAAACTCTTTCCTGCCATCTAATGTTAAATATTGTTCACTGTCAGCTTCCTTGCACCAATTTCGTTCAGACATGCTCAGAACACAAGTGACTGGCTTAAGACAATTATTTATGTTTGAAGGAGATGAGGAATAAAGTAGCCCAGATACAATGTCCAGATTGCCTCTGGTTTTAGTATTTTCTCCCACACATTTCCACAGTCCTCTTCTCCTTCTGATCAAGAGGGATTGCTTGAAGGATATTAATACCAACAATCTACATTTTGGGGGACTTGAACACAATACTGTATCCTGAAAGAACGTTGATATCTCCCTCTTGCCTTTCAATGCAAGCTAAGCATCTATTCATCAATTATTGTTGAAATTGTATTATTTATTGACTTCTAGTTGGGTAGAAGCCTACTTAGACACTAGTTCACTTTGGCTGTTGTTTAAATCTAAGCAGGGTTAAACCTGGCTAGTATTTTGATGAAAAACTATCAGGCAGTAAGAAGGATGTGCAGAAGAAAGAAAGAAAGAAAGAAAGAAAGAAAGAAAGAAAGAAAGAAAGAAAGAAAGAAAGAAAGAAAGAAAGAAAGAAAGAAAGAAAGGAAGGAAGAAAGGAAGGAAGGAAAAAGAAAGAAAGAAAGAAAGAAAGAAAGAAAGAAAGAAGAAAGAAGAAAGAAAGGAAGAAAGAAAGAAAAAGAAAGAAAAAGAAAGAAAGAAAGAAAGAAAGAAAGAAAGAAAGAAAGAAAGAAAGAAAGAAAGAAAGAAAGAAAGAAAGAGAAAGGGGGATGAGAAAACAGCAGGAAACCACTTCTGTACTATTTCAAGAAAATATTTTTAGTCAAACTTGGCAGAACAGGACTATGTGCATGGGAGGTTAAAGAAAAATCAAGATGGTGGCCACAGTCATACGATCAAGAGCCTTTTTTTAATCTGCATTGTGACGTATTTTTCTGACAATCTTCCCCTGCACATGCCTGATTTTAGGGGTTCAATTCTATCATATGGAAAAGAAGGAAGCAGTTGACTTTCCAAGGCAGATCAGATCTGCAAGTATTCAAGTTATTTAAATTATTCCGTTCATTTTACACATCAGTGTGAAAATACTCATAGAAATTTCTCCAAAGTATTTGAGGGCAGGACAAGAAGTAACAGATGGAAGCTTATCAAAGTGAGATCCAACCTAGAATTAAGGAGAAATTTCCTGACAGTGAGAACAATTAATCAGTGGAACAACTTGCCTCATGAAGTTGTGAGTGCTCCATCTCTGGAGCTTTTAAGAAGAGATTGGACAGCCACTTGTCTGGAATAGTATAGGGTCTCTTGATTGAGCAGGGGGTTGGACTAGAAGACCTCCAAGATCCCTTCCAACTTTGTTATTCTCTATTCTGTAAGAGGCTGAATGTGGAAATCCAGGGGAAAAGCCATGGAATACTGGGCGTTAACTGGAATCTGGACAGAGGAATTGGGTTCATATTGGTATTCAGGGCAAGCATCTATAATTCTTCGTTTATTTGCTTAAGTGTATCAGATCTATGCATATCAAAACCATGGTGTGTGGGAACCGGGCATCCTGAATCTTCCCCTACCCTGTTGTTTATAAAAATTCCACCCTTTCTATGGATGTGGATGTTTAAAATAACTCTATGGGTATGTTTATAAAACCTCTACTTCCCTCCCTCTGGGCACATGAAAAAGGAATAAAAGATCCATTGGTACTAATCAAGGCATTAAAAATGGAGATGAGATTTTAATAAATAGTTCAGCTGGAGGGAGAGGAATGCTCCCTACTTGACACAGTGGTAGCAATTAGCATAAGCCATAGTCTACTTAAAGGGTGAGTTATGATACTCAGCTATCCTTGGGTACTAATAGTAGTCATTGGTTACTTATACATTTTGTTGTTCAGTGTTGGGCTGAATCCCCAGTTTATAATAACTCAGATGGAGAATTGCATTGGTTGAGGGGTACTTGGCTCGCCTCCCAATTTTTTCCCACTTTGCTGGAGGTATCCACAACACACACACACACACACACACACACACACAATATGGCTCTTTAATCAATGGTTGTGGCCCCCATCTTGACTTTCTTAACCTAGTTCCTGAAGGATACTTCTGCCCTTTATTTTGTTCTTCCAATTCTGATTCTGTTTGAGGTTGAATAAAAAGGGGGAAAGACCAGATTCTTCCAACTCACACATGCCCTATTATCAATATGTAGATGATCAGGCTTTCTGAAAGCTGATGTCCTCTACTACTCTAACTGATGATGGGTCTTGCAGTCCAAAACATCAGGAGACACCAGGATGGAGAAGACGGATCTAAATGAGGACCAGTTTGCAGGTCACAGTCTTGCTGTATGTAAAGAAGTCAGCGGAGGGACACAAAAATATGTCCCATTTGTCATATGAAAATATGTCAAATGCTAGTTTTCTTTTACAGAGTTGTGAGTACAGAATTTCTTTACCAAGAGTCCAACTAGTTGTAATTTATTCAGTAAATTGCAACTGAGCACCCTCCTGGCTTAATTTTAATGGAAACATTTGCAAGATTCAATAGAATAGATGCCGCAGATACATCCCAGCATTAAATAAAGTCTACGGAGGTTCAGTTTTCATGGGTCCAAAATCCCCACTTCTTTTGAAAAAAAAAGTGTTCTAAAAAGAATGTATGTTTCTAAAATGTTTGCAAACAAAAAGCATTTCTGGGTTGTTGTTTTTTTTCAAAACCAAAGAAGAAAGTCTGTGTATGGAGAAGATGTACTTTTAACATTCTTACATTGAGAAAAATACATAAAAATGGCACCTGGGAATTTTCTGTAAATTTTCTCAGGAATTGTTCATATATATATTTGTTGGGTGAAGTCAGCAAATAACAAAGTGCTATATGCAATGGAACAAAAATGAACATGGCTTTTGAAATAGATTTTATAAAACATTTTAAACTCCCAAAGGACTGGAAAAACTGTTGTCCTAATGCACATAACAGTTCCAGCTAGGTTTGTAAAGGCTCATATGTCGCTGATGGTTTTGTCCCAGTCAACAAACCTCAACTTATCTGACTTGTCCTAACCATAGTTGGACAGAAGTGGGAATTACCGTCCCCAAACCACTCCAGCTTGGTGGCAGAACGTAGCTAAATTTAGCAAAACTCAGAAACAAAACAGATTTGAATCTGGAGTGGAAGACCATCAGCATATCCCAGGACATAGAAGATAGTGCTGGAAGAGACCTCAGAGGTCATCTACTCCAACCCTCTGCTCAAGACAGCAGACCTTATATCATCCTGGTCAAATGGTTGTTCAGTCTATTTTTGAAAACCTCCAGTGATGGATCTCCTTCTCATGAGCCTTGCTTCTTGTCCTGCCTCAGGTATCTTGGAGAATATGTCGATCCGTCTTCTCTGTGACAACCCATCAAAATACTGCAAGAGAACTATCAGGTCATCTCTAATCCTTCTTTTAGATAGGTTAGTCATATCTAGTTCTCTTAACTCTTCATCACATGATTTAGCCTCCAGTCCCTTGATCATCTTTGTTGCTCTTCTCTGCACACTTTCTAAGGCCTTGGCATCCATCTTTGTTAAACTGTGGTGATCAGACCGTACAGAGTATTCCAAGATTGACTTCACTAGTGTGGGATAAAAGGGTATTGTGAAAAATAATTTTCATCTTCTTGTTAAGAAAATTGCACGGCTGCGTCTGTAAAGCATCCTCCATCTGATTCTGGATTCACTTTACATTTCTGAGTGATGGGCACTTCTAGATCTCTGCAGCGTCCCTCTGTTTTTCTTTGGGGGACATTTCTGCAAAAGCCACATTTGCATTTGTGTATTTGTGAAACGGCAGGGTGGAGGGAAACCCACAAAGGGCTGGAAAATGTGGGGCTGGATCTGAGCCACTGCTTCTAGCTTGCAGATCTGAAATCCAAGCTTTAAAGGGCACACTGATGAGTTTCTACAAAACTCCGTGGGATTCTCACAGGACCTTTCTATCTAGGAGTAAATCCATTCTGGAACATAAAGCAATTGATTTTAAAACAGCAGCATGGGACCGGAAAACTTGATTAAAAACTCCCTGTGCCACTCAAGAGCGCGCAGAAAACCCCTCGCAATCAATATGTGGTGGTTAACCTCACACTCTAGCTTCAGAGTAGTGTCATTACAACATGGCCTGGATTGATAAAAGCAGATTCGCTGTTTCATTGTACCAATTTGGCACTTTTCTATGGTACAAATTTGCCAAAATTTTGATAGGCGTGCAACATGAGGTCTTGCAAAAAATGTGTATCATCACAGGTGAGGACAAACTGTTCAGCTTACTGTACCTAGGCTGTGCGGGCAATTAAAGGTATTCAAAAATATATATATTGAGACCATTTCTCATTTTCTCCTTCCTGTGCCAATCATAAGTGGCATACACGCGGGAGAATATATTTGCAACTTGGGTTTTTTTTTTTTTGCAGCACGGATCGCTCTGATTTCTCTCAAGATTTCCACATACAACTTGGTGATACCAGCCACGAGAGCCAGGGTAAAAAAAAGTAAAAGTCTGCTTAAAAAGAAATGAGAGAAACAGGAGAAAACTCTCTGAGCAGCCTTAAATCCAGCATCGGGCTGAGATGGAATAGAAAAATGGTAATAGAGCCAGGCTGCAAGCAAATTAGTTTGGCGCCTGAGACAAGAAATCTCACAGGTTATTTCCCCCCCCCCCATCTGGCAGTCAAAAGACAATAACACGAATCTGGTTTTTATAACTTTTAAAATCCAAAGAGCAAAACAATTAGATCCATTTCAGTAGGATCAGCCTTATCCAAATGCAGATAGTCCTTGATTTACAGCCATTCCTTTAGTAACCATTCGCAGTTACAACAGCACTGGAAAAGTGACTTATGACTGGTCCTAAGTCCTAAGCATCCCCATGGATCAGGATCCCCACATAACCAGTGGTGGGATTTAGCTAGTTTGCACCGGTTCAGCAGAGCCAATAGCTAATTTTTTATTGACTTCAGCGAATCGGCTGAAGACCTAGCCTTTTTTTCGCAAGGCCCAGAATGGACCACCGGAAGTGCATGGATGCCACTTCCGGAAGTCCCAGAACGGACTTCCGGAAGCGGCATCCATGCAGAGAATCAGTTGTTCAGATATTTGAATCCCACCACTGCACGTAACCATGCACCATGGTCACGTGATCAAAATTTACGTGCTTGGCAACTGGCACATATTTATGGCAGTTGCAGTGATCACCATTTGTAACCTTCCCAGCCAGTTTCCAACAAGCAAAGTCAATGGAGGAAGCCAGATTTGTTTAACAACCGCCTGATTCACTTAACAACTATGGTGATTTGCATAACAGTTGGGGAAAAAAGGTCATAAAATGGGGCACCATGCACTTAGCAACTGTCTTGCTTAGTAATGGAGATTTTGGACTTAACTGTAGATCAAGGAGTATCTGCAAGATATCCTGTTTGAGAACATGGTAAAATAGACTGATTTTAGTCAGGAAAATCAAATTCAAAATCCCCCTCGAAACTATGTAATTAATGAGTTGAGGTTAATTGCTTGCTCCTAATCATCTCTTTGACACGAAGGGGAAGGATTCTCAGAGGAATGGTAGCATAAAAATGCAATGCCATTTTATTTATGAAGCACATCTGTGAAGTCTTCTTCTCTTCCAACATGGCTAGACTTAAGATAGCATACGTGAAGTCCCACAGCAATTTTCTTTCTAGACATTGATCACGCTCCTAGCCAATTATCTTCAGAAAAATGTCATCATACAGTATGTCTTCACTTCAGTTTTTCCGATGAGGAATAAATATTTCCATTTAGCAATGCTTAAAGGAATAAATCTTGGCTGCCTTTTAAGGATGTCACAACATCTGCATGTTTATGTTCCTGAAGGCTAACAAACAGTCAAGAAGGTGTTTTGTGTTTTTTCAAAACTAGGGTTCAAATCTGCTTCTTCCAGGCCAAATTCTCAACATCTGTTCTAGCTTCCAAATCCACTTCAAGAGTAGACCTACATAAATCCATCATGCTAACCTGAAGGAAGGTTTCCAGACAATACATTATGGCTAACAATCTAATCAAAGTTAGCAAAAATTATACTGTGGAAACCATTTGGACTTCTAAATTAATAGAAGACTTAGAAGCTGGACCCCTTCAAATGTGTACAGGTTTTTTCAGAAGTATACATTATTTTCTAGAAAAGCTATTTTGGTCTCTGCTAGGAAGCAAAATAAAGTGGGCAGGCTACAAAGAGTAGGATTTTCAAGTTAAAGAATCCAGGAGTTGGAGCCATCTTCTAAATATAGAATAGAATAGAATAGAATAGAATAGAATAGAATAGAATAGAATAGAATAGAATAGAATTCTTTATTGGCCAAGTGTGATCGGACACACAAGAAATTTGTCTCTGGTGCATAAGCTCACAATGTACATATAACAGCAAGTAATATATCATAATCATAGTTACAATCATTAAGTTACAAACAACAATTGATAAATCATCAGAAACCAAGAGGAGAAGATAGTAGGAAAGATAAGGAGATGAAAAAAAAAGATGGGAAATGTCTAAATATGGGTGATGTGGATGGCTTTATGCCAATACGAGACTTTTCAGGATCACAGTTTCATACAATGTGCAGTAAACCATGTTTAATCATCTTCTATTGAATAAACAACAAACGACTGAACCCACATAAAATACTAAACCCAAACAGAATAAAGCACATTATGGCTTAGGAAAGTAAGTGTTTGCATCTAATGTTGGTTTCCTATGCTGGTTGCTTGAATAATTCCTGATTTTGTTGGGAACTCAATTTTAAAAAACCTTTGTCTTTTATCTTATTTGAGATTATTTTGATTTTATGTAAGCAGCTCTGGATATGCTTGAACTAATGTGAGATAAGATGTTTTAAGGTCCCATTTCATCCTGTCCTGTAGCAGGATTAGGGTCCTTTTTTTTTCTTTTCCCCATTCCCAACCGAGCAGAAAGACTCTATTGTAATTATACATTTAGGATATACGATAGCTGCAGCAGATCCTTAAAGCGATTGCAGGATAAAATTTATTTCAAATGTTCGACAGCCAATTTGTTTTTATATAAAAACCTCCCCATAGTCATCATCCCCCGGCTGTTTTCAATTTTCCTTTTTTAAAATATCAAAAGCAATTATAGTTTAAAACAACTTGCTAAATAATGCCCATATTAAAACCATGCCTGAAGCTTCTATCTTTTTACTTGTTGATTTGTTGGGAGCCTCAAGTGGGGAAGAGTCCAGAACAACACGAGTTGCATGTTGTCAACTATCAGGATTTTATTTGGGCAACAATTTCGATATTTTGATATTTTTGATATTTTAAAAAAGGAAAATTGAAAACAGCCGGGGGATGATGACTATGGGGAGGTTTTTATATAAAAACAAATTGGCTGTCGAACATTTGTTAGATTTCAGCCTACAAAGAGGATTTTGAAGGACTGGTCCTAGATTTATTTATTTATAGCCCACCCTTATTATTTTTATGAATAATTCAAGGTGAGGAACATACATAAAGTCAGTTTGGTTCTGTGCTTAAAGTGCTGACCTAGAAACCAAGAGGCTGTGAGTTCTAGTCCCATCTTAGCATGAAAGACAGCTGGGTGACTTTGGGCCAATCACCAGGAGATGGTGAGTTCTAGTCCTGCTTTAGGCATGAAAACCAGCTGGATAATTTTGGGCCAAATACCAGGAATTGGTGAGTTCTAGTCCCACTTTAGGTGTGAAAGCCAGCTGGGTGATTTGGGACTAAATACCAGGAAATGGTGAGTTGTAGTCCCGCCTTAGGTATGAACACCAAGTGGGTGACTTTGGGCCAATCACCAGAAAATTGTGTGTTCTAATCCCACCTTGGCATGAAATAGGAGGAAGAGGAAGAAACTTTAGGCTATTTGCCACCTTGAGTTATTTATTTGCAAAAATAATAAAGGTGGGATATAAATAAATAACTAAAATAAAAGAAACCTTCTGATGAAATTCCAAAGTGTATCTAAAAGAATACGTCCTTTTTTTTTTTTTTAGTTCCAAGCTATGGCCTAATAAGTCCTGATGAATCGAAGTAGCAATTTTTCACTATTCCCAGTGTCTCCAGACTTAACTAAAATAAAAAATAAGATGCGTATTTGGTTCTCTTTTGTAATTGTTAAACACATTTTGCACTTTGCATGATCCCTCAGTGGTGTTACCATGGAATGCTGACGCCTGCTATCTAAAAACCAGGATTGCAATGGGGGAGAAAAAAAAGAAAGAAACATAGGTCTCCATTCCTTCCCATTCTCACTCCCCTCTAATTGCTGGATGTCGATGCTCAATAATTAACCCATTGCTTTTAGGGTTTTTTTTTTCTTTAAGGTATAAAGAAATGAATAGTTGTTCTGCAAAATAATCATTAGCAGCGCAGGACACAAAGTCAATGCATGATTCTGCCTGTAGCTTGTTTTCTTAATGAGGTAGGAGTTGAACTCCTGCGCTCAAGAGTACAAATAATATTTATCTACTTCACAAATTCTGCTATTTTAGATCTGGCACATTACCCGTTTATTTGTCTCTCTGCCCTTTTGGAAAGAAAGAAAGAAAGAAAGAAAGAAAGAAAGAAAGAAAGAAAGGCTTTCTTTTTAATCTATGTCTTTAAAAATCAATATTTTAGTTCATATCTCCTCTTTGTTTCCTTTGTGACTCTACTTCCTTTCTATAATTCCCAACTGCTTCAGAATATAATACAAAATGCAGAATAACAGAGTTGGAAGGGACCTTGGAGGTCTTCTAGTCCAGCTCCCTGCTATACCATTCAAGACAAATGGCTGTCCAATCTCTTCTTAAAAGTTTCCAGTGATGGACCACCCTCAACTTCTGAAGGCAAGCCATTCACTAATTAATTGTTCTCACTGTCAAGAAATTTCTCCCTGTTTCTAAGTCGGATCTCTCCTGTTTCCATTTGTTGCTTCTTGCTTAGGTCTCAGGTGTTTTGGAGAATAGGTTGACCCCCCTCCTGTTTGTGACAGCCCCTTAAATATGGGAAGACTGCTATCATGTCATACTTGTATTCCTAATCTGTCTTTTTCAGTATTGTTTTTGATAAGTTGGACTGGTGTTTTTTTTCTTTTTCTGCAAAGACATATGCAAAGAATGCATTAAGCATTTCTACTTTCTCCCTGCTGCTGGTCACCTTTTTGCCATCTTCTCCCATTAGTGCTCTTATTAAAAAAAAACCAGATTAAATTATAAAAGTGGGTAGCGACCAGCCATCATCTTTTTAAAAAGTACAATGCAATGCCATATTTGCCTTATTGAATAAAACAGTGTTTCTTGGTTCAGAAATATGTGCATATTAATGCAAATTAATACATTTGCTCATTGCCACCACCGTGTAATGAATGATAGCCCAGAGTGTGCTATACTGAACCAAAATCACAGCAGTTAGTGGAAATGCCTACACAATAAAAATAGCTCTTCTATTATTACTTATGAATATTGAACATCTTGCTTTCATTCACTGATAACTTAATCACTGAGGGGTTTTTTGTTTTACATCCTAGCACATATGGAAGACTAGATCCATACATTAGACTAAGTCATGATTTCATTGTTCGTTGAACAAACCTCAGTTGCTTGAGTTCACACAACTCACTAGCCACTCTTCATGGTTTAAATGGGTGGAATGAATCACACGCAGGTGTTGTAAGACTACAAACTTAACAGAATGACGCCATTTTCCTTTCTAGCCTGTACAAAAGAAAACTCATAGGAAAGAGACACTGGCTGGATTAATCTATAATGCTAAACCATTATTTTGTTTTGTTTTATTTGGTTTAAGCTGTTGTGAGAATCCAGTCAACTTTTATGGCTTAGCATGTTATCTAAACCCAGTCTACTGTGGTTTAGTAAACAACCCACAGCTCAACAACGTAGACTGCTTAGTGCAATATACTAACGCAGGCCTTGTTTGCCTTTTAGACTAACTGGTTTAATCTGTTATGTATTTGAACTGGCACGGAGAAAAAAGAGTGAAGATGGTTGCAGTTCGGCTCACACAGTCCCAATTTGGCATTTTGCTTGCATTTAGCATTCCTGTATGTGTCCCCATCGCCTGTTGTCATTCAGCAAATCTGCATCTCGCAGCTTATGTCTGCTAGTGATCTATTGATTGGGAAAATGCTCTAATTCCCCATCCCTCAGCCGAAGACAGAGAAGAGATGAAACCGCTGGGAAATTAGGAGAGCATCAGCCAGAGCAAGACCAATTGACAAAAAATTATTTAAAACTGGAAAAAGTGATCTGCCCCCTTGACAATACAAGCAATTAAATGGATGAAATGAATATTAATTACCAATAATGAATTGTTTGTAGATATAGTAATGAAGATAGAAATACCGGGGAAAACCCAGTTTCATACTTGCACTAGAGTCTCTTTTTCAAAGTTCAGCAGATTTTTTTTTTAAAAAAAAAAATACTGGTTTTGCCAAATGCCCATTTTATTTATTTCGTTTATTCATCGTTTATTAATTCAACTTGCACGGCTGCCCATCTCAACAAGGGACTCAGATCAGGTTTGTTGTCCACCTTAAACAAAGTGGAAGAACATGAAACAACCTTGACTATAAATGGGTAAATGTGAACAACTGTTGCCTTTTATCTGTCAGTCCCTGGGTATAAATGGTGTTTTGTATTCGGTATTCGGTTCATTGCGAAAACAATGAACCAGTGGAACAACCTGCCTCCAGAAGTTGTGAATGCTCCAACACTGGCAGTTTTTAAGAAGAGATTGGTATAGGGCTCCCTTCCTGAGCAGGAAGTTGGACTAGATGACCTTCAAAGTTACTTCCATCTCTGTTATTCTGTATTCTGTGTATACTCTGGGTAGGAGAAGG
Organism: Protobothrops mucrosquamatus; assembly: GCF_001527695.2. NCBI lineage: Eukaryota > Metazoa > Chordata > Lepidosauria > Squamata > Viperidae > Protobothrops > Protobothrops mucrosquamatus. The sequence continues at coordinate 196,499 of NW_015388353.1, read as the reverse complement.
ACTGGCAGAACTTGGGGGGGGGGCGATGGAAACAGAGATCCATCTGGAGCATGGGGTATGATTCTGGAGACTACATTTTCAGAAGGATATTGACAGGATAGAAAGTTCAGAGAAAGACAACAAGAATGTTGTTGAAGCGACTTGGAATATTCCATCTGAAGACAAGGTGGCATGGGAGACTTGACAGACATATTCAGGTTCATAAAGGGAAGATGGTCAATTTTCCATGGCCACAGGACCTGGAACAAGAAATAATGGCACTTATTATCATCTTTGGTGGACATGCTCCAAAGCTAAAAGATTTTGGTTAAGAATACATACATGGTTAGAGAAAATGGCAAAAAAACATATAGAGTTTAACCCAGGATTATTTTTGTTAGTTTAGTTTAGTTTTAGTTTTATTAAATTTATACCCCGCCCTTCTCCCGGAGGACTCAGGGCGGCTTACAGCCAACTTAAAAACAATAATACGATATAATACAAAATTTAAAAGTAATTAAAAATAGATATTCAATAGGCCGCTTATACTAAAAATTTTGTTAAAAACCAATTTAAAATACCCCTAGGCCAGTCCT
>NW_015388353.1:188207-195824 GCF_001527695.2 Protobothrops mucrosquamatus | reverse complement strand
GGAGATCCGGAATCATCCGGATCTCTGGGGGCAGCTCGTTCCAGAGGGTGGGTGCTCCCACAGAGAAGGCCCTCCCCCTGGGGGTCGCCAGCCGACACTGTCTGGTTGACGGCACCCTGAGGAGGGCCTCTCTGTGGGAGCGTATCGGCCGGTGGAAGGCAATCTGTGGCAGAAGGCGGTCTCGGAGGTAGCCAGGTCCGATGCCATGGTGCGGTTAGGTATAATCATAGGTAATTATGAGAAAGAGTGTATATATTTAATTTTACATATACTAACTGCAGCAAGAACTGTTTTCGCTCCATACTGGAAAAATGAAGATCTACCAGCGGAGGAAGTGTTAATTAAAAAAAATCTTAGAGTGTGCAGAAATGGATAGATTGACACTGAAAATGAAAGAGAAAGAAGACTCAGTTTATTTTTGAACATGGGATACTTTTTATAATTGGCTAGAAAAACAAGGTAATTTCAGTAACCTACATTTTTTTTTAACACAAGGCAAAACTTTCTGGTGATAAGATCTATATAACAGTAGAATAATGTACTTCTGGAAGTTATGAGTTCTCCATCTCTGGGGTCTTTTAAGAAGTGGTTGGACAGCTACACCTCATGGATGTTTTAAGTGGTTTTCCACACATTGCAGAGGTTGGACTTGATGATCCTTGTGACCCCTTCCAACTCTGAACCCTATGAATAGTCAGTTGCCCCAGAAAGAGGCTGCACAATGCATGGATTTCGGTATATACCCTGCTGCTTGAACAGAACCAGTTAGTTTAAGCAGGTAAAATGGCTTGAAAGTTAGAACGTGAAATGATCACAAAAGTCTGCTTAAATCCTGGGAAGGAAATTAGATAAGGTCAGTGTGTGTGTTCAAGGGGAACATCAGAATTGCTGGCGCATAATGGTGCCCATTTAACGTGCAAGGAGAGAGGGAGAGAGAGCGTACAGAGGGTTTTCCCTACTCTCAAATCTTCCTTCATTTCCCACCCAGGTGAGGGTCTGCACACCAAGAAATGGGACATTTCAGGCATCAGCACTGTGTGAAATGCAATCAAGCCTAAGAAGACAAATTCTTGCCGGCATTAAATTAACCAGCACTGCAGCCACGCCAATGTTTCATTAAAACGTTGCATAAGCATTTGCCATACCATGTACCGGGGAAAACAATTTAATTTCCTGGCCTTATCACAAGCTGCAGAGACAGCTCTTCCCCAGCAAGGGAGGATTAACACAAAAACTAGGAGATTCCAAGTCTGTGATTTATGGAAAGCATGCCTCTAGCACACAGCTGCCTGTGACTCTCCCCAGACCTGAGTGACTGCATACTCAGAAACTGGAGCTCCATCTTCTGATGCCTTCCGTTCCAATCCTTCCATTTTTAAACAGCAACATGCGACGTAATTAATCAGTTCAAGTGCAGGAAAACTGTTGACGGTGGGGGAAGGAGGTGAGAAAGTTACAATTATATCGCTCATGAGCGTGTTAATCTTTCTACCCAAGTCAAAATAGAGAATAGTAAACTAGGTGGATTTAAAAATAAATAAATCATAGCATTTAATGTCCAAATACAACACATGCTTTGGGGATAGAAGTCTTCCAGTCTAGATCTTGGAGTCTTAGTGGACCTTGGAGTCCTAGTGGACAATCATTTAAATATGACCCAGCCGTGTGCTGCAGCTGCCCCAGAAGCCAACATAGTGCTAGGCTGCATTAACAGAGGGATAGAATCAAGATCACATGAAGTGTTAATATCACTTTACAAGGCCTTGGTAAGACCACACTTGGAATACTGCATCCAGTTTTGGTCACCACAATGTAAAAAAGATGTTGAGACTCTAGAAAGAGTACAGAGAAGAGCAACAAAGATGATTAGGGGACTGGAGGCTAAAACATATAAGGAACGGTTGCTGGAATTGGAAATGACTAATCTAATGAAGAGAAGGATGAGGGGGGACATGATAGCAGTCTTCCAATATCTCAGGGGCTGCCCCAAAGAAGAGGGAGTCAAACTATTCTCCAAAGCGCCTGAAGGCAGGACAAGAAGCAATGGATGGAAACTAATCAAAGAGAGAAGCAACCTAGAACTAAGGAGAAACTTCCTGACAGTGAGAACAATTAATCAATGGAACAACCTGCCTCCAGAAACGGCGAATGTTCCAACACTGGAAGTTTTTAGGAAGAGACTGGACAGCCATTTGTCTGAAATGGTATAGGGTTTCCTGTTTGAGCAGGGGGTTGGACTAGATGACCTCCAAGGTCCCTTCCAACTTTATTATTATTATTATTGTTATTGTTATTATTATTGTTATTATGTACCCAGCATAGCTCACCAACAGAGGCACCTTAAAACATAATGGACCATCTCAGTAGTTGGACCCACACCATTGTGCTAAGCGGTGGCTTCATAGAATAAGCTACAGTTGATAGAGTTCACACTTTGTGCTATTCTGTAAAGTATGATGTATGAGTCACAATCATCACATTCACCCAACACATCTTGCTCAAAGCAAACAAACATCTTTAGCATAAGGCATGAGCAAAATTAAATAAGCTAGTTGCCTATATTTATTGTAAAACAGGGAAAGCTTAATACCTAATGTCTAAATTGGAGTTTCCAGGCAGAAAATCTAGGTTTCAAATTGCGTTACATCGAGATCTTCAGTTGAAAGGACCTAGTAACATAATATGAGAAATCAATGTATATTGCTGAGATATAATTCCCAGCATGTAGATGGTTGGTTGTATGGACAGACAGACCATCTATGGACTCTTCTACAAATGATGGGAAGGTGGACACAGCTATAAGGGTTTAAAAGTGGATGAGACAAAGACTTGATCAAAAACTAACAATCATGATACTTCCAGGAGAATGCTTCTGAAATATCAATTTCAGGAAGTCATCAATGGGTGAGGGGCTAGTTTCTTGGCACCAAGTAATTGATTGATTGATATTACATTCATTCATTCATTCATTCTTCCCTTCCTCTCTTCCTTAATCTTTTATTAGTCAACATGAGTTTGGGCAGCTTCATAAGATGTAATGGAATATGTAGATGGCCTTGGGGGAACGAGTGAAAGAGATGCTGCCTTAGAAGCCATCATACAGGAGAGGCAGGAGCCCCCAGTAGCTTAAGGGTCAGAGGAAAATTTTTAGGGAGGACACACACACACACACACACAGCCCTGATCATTGGGAAGTTTTGCAAGATTGTGTAATGTTGCCTTACAATAAAGTAGAATTAGCTCATTTCTTCTCTGGTTTATCTGGAAGGGTTGATACAAATTTTTTTTTGAAAAAACACAGCATAATAGATAAGACAATATACTCAACCAGAATATGGTGGAAGCACAAAAACACAACGTGTATCAATGTCACTTCTAATTAGAAGAGGATCCTCCCAAATCGCTGACTCCAGAGCAAGGGAAAAAAATTATGTTTTGAGATTGCTTGAAGCTGGGAAGGAAGGCCATACAGATTAGAATAACAGAATAACAGAATTGGAAGGGACCTTGGAGGTCTTCTAGTCCAACTCCCTGCTTAGGCAGGAAGCCCTATACCATTCCAGAAAAATGGTTCTCCAATCTCTTCTTAAAAACTTCCAGTGTTGGAGCATTCACCGCTTCTGGAGGCGAGTCGTTCCACTGGTTAATTGTTCTCACTGTCAGGAAGTTTCTCCTTAGTTCTAGATTGCTTCTCTCCTTGATTAGTTTCCACCCGTTGCTTCTTGTCCTGCCTTCAGGCGCTTTGGAGAACAGCTTGACTCCCTCTTCTTTGGGGCAGCCCCTGAGGTATTGGAACGCTGCTATCCTGTCCCCCCTCATCCTTCTCTTCATTAAACTAGACATACCCAATTCCTGCAACCGTTCTTCATATGTTTTAGCTTCCAGTCCCCCAATCATCTTTGTTGCTTTTCTCTGCACTCTTTTTAGAGTCTCAACATCCCAGATCATTGGGAGGATGCTGTTCCAAAGGGTAGATGAAGACTTGAAGACTTCTCCCTGATTTCCAGTGCAGAGGGATAATATTACACATAATACTGTATAACAACTGTCCTGAAACAGAATTGTTGTGTATCAAAGCATCTATCCAAGGTACAATTCCTGCCAAACATTACCCAGTTCCCTCCAGACACAACCCAATGAGTCTTCCTAAATTGAGGACTGTCCAGATCTGTTGGATACCAATGCCCATAATTCCCAGCTGGGGCCCAAAGGGGAACCAAATGCAAGTGAAACAGAAACACAGTTTGAAAGGAAGGGGTAGAAAAGCTTAAATCCAATTGATCAGCACCAGGTTGAGGCTTAGAACTTTGAAAAACAAAGAAAGCATACATTATGAATTCAATTTTTCAAGGCAGCTTCCCTTCCTCCTCCTTTTCCCACCCCCCAGGAGACAAAATTAAATTGTTGATACAAAATTGGATATACTGTAGACAAGAGGAATAAACTAAGGCACGCTATTCCAATTGCACCCCCTCCTGGCCAATGAAACGAAGTAAGAAGTTATTGAAAAACCGTAGCAAAGCAAGTCTTAAAATCAACTAGGCAACTCTAGTAAAACTGACACCTCCTTTGAGTTGAGTTTCATTGGTCATGACATTATGGACATGTCCACAAAAAAGTCATTTCCCATTGCTTTGTTCCAGGAAGTTTGTATTTCCTACTTTCTTTGTTGTTGTTGTTAATTGCGAAGTCGTGTCTGACCCATCGCGACTCCATGGACAACGTTCCTCCAGGCCTTCCTGTCCTCTACCATCTTCTGGAGTCCATTTAAGTTCACACCTACTGCTTCAGTGACTCCATCCAGCCACCTCATTCTCTGTCGTCCCCTTCTTCTATTGCCCTCAGTCTTTTCCAGCATTAGGCTCTTCTCCAGTGAGTCCTTCCTTCTCATTAGGTGGCCAAAGTATTTGAGTTTCAATTTCAAGATCTGTCCTACTTTCTAATTTAACCAATATGTTAGGTGCAAGTAATCAGGAGCCAAGGTGGTTCCAATGAATACAGGTTTAATGCATGCTAGCACTTTCTGTAAGAATCTAAACTACTAACAGTCAAAGCAAATTGATGGTAGATAAGAGTCAATGGAATGAGAAGTGGGCTGGACTTAAATCACTTGTGGGAATGAAGGGATTTGAGACTGATGGTGTGCTTGACTCTTTCCGTGGGCTCAGTCATCTCCTACATAATATCTATGATGGTATCTCACCCAAGATGAAGATTTGACCTTGATTTGGGTGGGGGGTTTTTTGTTTGTTTTTGAGGACATTGCAGTCCACTAGGTGCTATCATTGAGTGGGGTGTCTACTGATTAAGATCCTTCATGATGGATTTACCTTCAGTACAGAAATCTTCTGACTTGCTAGTTGTCTAGCACTGGAGAAAATAAGAGCAGTAAAAAAGATGGCCAAAGAAGAGCTATGATCTCCTATCCTGGAATCTTAACGCATAACTTCTAGAATCCATTCCAACTTTTTTTTAGGAGACCAATGGGAGCCGGAAAACTCACTTCCACTGTTCTGGCTCTCTATGACAGTTGAACAGTAGAGCAGACCTTTCACTACAGCAACTACTCCCTCGGACAGCAAAGGTGAGTAACAAGCAAGTACTGAAGAGCATACCAGACATGTCACTAGAAGGCAACAGTCCACAAAACTATGTCTCTCTTACTTCGGCCATGGCATGAATTCACTGGAGAAAGCAGTTTGGAAGAGTTAGCGGTGAAAGAAAACCAGGCCATCAAAGAACACAGTGGCTGGGTACCATCAAAGCTGACCCCAGCAAAAGCCTAGGAAAACTCAGAGAAGTAATGCAATATTGGAAGATGTGGAATCAGGCATGACTGAATAGGATAACATCTTCCTCACCACCACTCTCCTGGGTGCACTTTCCGTAGACATCTGTGTTTATTTAATGTCTTCATTTTGATTACATGTCTATTTCAAGAAGAAGAAGAATAAAAAGAATTTGGAGACATGGCAGTAATAGCTCTCTCTTTTTTAATTTTATAAATATGGGAAAACTTTGAAACTTGTAAACAGATTTGGGTTGGGGGGGGTTGGGTTGTTCAAGGAGAACGGATCATGCTTGCTCCATAATGGGGAGATTTTAATTCAGCAGCAAAGTTATGATATTAACAAGTTGAAAAAAATAGCCAAAGGAAAGAGCTAAATGAATCTCCAATTACTTTTCTTTCCCCCCCCCCCTCTTTGTCTGCTGTACAGAAAGTGTGACTTCCTGATTCAGCACCAGATAGGTGTGATGACAAAGCCAACATTCTTTTAATTCTTTAATTTATTAGGTGTAATTACAGTGCTCAGTTTTGGAAACCTGAAAGCAAGAAAGAACTCGAACTGTTTATGGGGGGGGGGGGGGAGATCAGAGGTGTACTTTCAATTCTGTTAGCATATTTCCCTTGTGAATCTCTGAATTTTACAAAGGAAGATGCTTAAGATTCCATCATGCTGGATTTAACTGTTAGTATATCCACAGTTTTGCCCTGAAGGATGAATAACAGAACTTACCAAAAGAATTAGAATAGATAGAAAGATGAAAGCAAAATGGTCAGAGTTTTCCTACAGAGGCAGGAGCATAAAGCTTCTGACTAGAGAAAGTTGTTCAAGTTAATCCCATATTAATCAGAAAACGATGGTACAGAAAAGTCATCCCTAGTCTGGTGCCCCCACAAAAACATGGGATGAGAAGTTCCAGATCCATCAGCCTCAGTCATAGTATTTGACTATGGAAGTTGTATTCCAGAATAACAGAGTTGGATAGGGCCTTGGAGGTCTTCTAGTCCAACCCCCTTGACAAGTAGGAGACCTTATACCATTCTGGACATATGGCTGTCAAATCTCTTCTTAAAAACCTCCAGTGATGGAGCACATCTGGAAGGCAACAGGCTTGGAAAGATGGATTGAAGAGCAAATGCCAACAGTTACAAAGCCCTGGGTTCAACTACAATCATGGACATGAAGTTACTAAGTGGTGGTTTTCCACAGCTAGTAGTGACTTAGGAATACTAACCTTATAAGCAGTTTATTGGGCTATGTTTTATGATCTTTGCCCTTTAAGGGCAGTTATCATGATGCTCAGTTATCCTCCTTTCTCAAATGTTGATCGTGGAAAACTTGCAAGCTTGGCAAATTCAGGATGACCAGTTTATTCCCAGCTTCAGTTACATGGCCAGGTGGACCACATATGCTTCAAGAAACTTCAGGAGACTTTTTGTGAATCCAGCAATATCATCAGTTGTCAGACACAATGAGAATTCGTTGAGCCTCTTCTTTTTTGGAACTACATCTTCCAACCAGGATCCATTAAATTTCCTGCTTGGACTAGAACTTTCTCTGAGCATCAGTGGTATTCTAAACTCCAGACTTCATCCTTAATCCAGGGAATTGCTAGATTCACAAAAGGTCTCCTGGAGGACTTCCGGTGGCAGGCGATTTCGCTGGTCGCAGCTGTTTGCTGCCTCCCGCCTGTTTTGCGTAAAAGCCGGTTTGACAGCCAGCATCTGCTGTCAAACGGCTTGATACCTTTCCCCTGGGCATAAGGGGATCGGTGAGCTGCCCGGGGTAGGAGTTGAGTTCCCGAGTCGTCCTATATGGACGATGTAGGCGA
>NW_015388353.1:182683-186927 GCF_001527695.2 Protobothrops mucrosquamatus | reverse complement strand
ACGGAGGAGATGGATTGTTTAAGTTTAGACTTTGGAGTTAGAGATATTAATATTTGTTTACTTGTATTTGAATATCAGCCTAGGTTGGTTTGGGAAGTCCGGGGGGTGGGGGGATGGGATATAATATTGTGAAATATTTGTGATGTATTTCTTTTTTTTTTATGATAAAAATAAAAATTTTATATTGAAAAAAAAAAAACAAAAACAAAAGGTCTCCTGAAGTTTCTTGAAGCATATGTGGTCCACCTGGTCAGTTCCAATTCATGTAACTAAAGATAGGAATAAGCTGGGCATCTTGAGTTTTGGACTTCATAATTTCCAGCCAGCGTGATCTTTGGGTACTAGGTCAGGAAATACCAGCGGACAATGAACTGAGAATGTTTTTTTTCCCCCGATTTCATACATGTGATTATGGAAGCTGGGCTTGGAGAAATTGAAGTTGAGACCTTTTGCCCACCTAACACGGGTTTCACCATTCAGCTATGGCCCATTCCAACAGATCAGAGTCCAACAATGGTCTCTTCTGTGCACAGATGGGGACATGACTGTATGATCACGCTAAAGTCCCCAAAATGTTTAAAAATATGTCAGATAGATGCTGGAAATGTAAACATAACATAGGCACGTACTACCACATTTGGTGGACATGTGGCAAGGCTAAGGCTTATTGGAGAAAGATACGTACGTGGTTAGAAAAAATATTAGGTGAACATGTTGATTTTAAACCTGAACTTTTTTTACTAGGTATAATGCCTGAAAAGATTAATAAGCAGAGTCTATATTTAATCTTACACATCACCACAGCAGCAAGAATAATTTTCGCACAATACTGGAAGAATGAAGGATTGCCATCAGAAGAAGAAATAATCAGGAAAATATTGGAATGGGCAGAGATGGACAGATTAACTATGAGACTGAAAGATAAAGAAGACACAGACTACTATCAAATTTGGGATTTATTTTATTGTTGGTTCGAGGAAAGAATGAAGGATTAAGAATCGAATATGTATTAGCATAGCTAATCCCAGACAACTCGTTGATTGGAAAAATTAACATATGTTTATAAAAGAAAACCAATAAAATCTTTACAAAAAATAAAAAATAAAGTCCCCAAACTGGAACCATTCGCTCCTTAAAGTTGGATAATTTTGCAAAGCATCTGTAAGGCCTTCCTCATATGTACATGAGTAGCATTTACAGGTAGTCCTTAGCGTACGATCACAATTGAGCCCAAAATTTCTGTTGCTAAGTGAGACAGTCGTTAAGTGAATTTTGCCCCATTTTATGACCTTTTTTGCCATGTTTGTTAAGTTGTTAAAATTAGTAACATGGTTGTTAAGTGAATCTGGCTTCCCCATTGACTTCGTTTGTCAGAAGGTCGCAGAAGGGGATCCCATGAGCCTAGGACTCTGCAACCGTCATAAACATGAGTCAGTTGCCAAGAATTTGAATTTTGATCATGTGACCGTGGGGATGCTGCAGTGGTGGTAAGTGTAAATAACATATGTTGCTTTTCTCAGTGCCATTATAACTTTGAATGGTCACCAAACTGAACGGTTGTAAGGTAAGGACTACCTGTACTTTCTCTTCTCCCTGTTCCCCCTTCTTTCAAAAATAAATAAATAAAATAAAAATAAAATAAAGAAGCTACTTCTGACATCTTCATTTTGAGAACGGCGTTGATCAGGTCCCCTTTTCTAAAGTGTACGCTCCACATTAAGTCATTATCTATGCTGTTCACTCCATTAATTCTGCTAGTTTTATTAGCAAAGTTCTGCTGCCTAGTCCTGTAACAGTGACAAGCATTACGAAAAGCCAATCTGACAGATAATGACTCCATTAAGGGTTGAATACTAATTGGTTTACATCAGGGGCCTGGAATTAATTGGTGTAAATAAATTAGCACCTGAGCAAAGCATCACTCTTAGCTTTGGGTTTCGTAAATACCTCCTTTAAAACAACAAGAATAACAAGACCCAAACCCTCAGCACCCTGGATCTTCAGCAAAATACAGCCTGTATAAAAAAAAAATAGTAATTAAAATGTGGTAAGTAAAACCTGTCAAGAAAGGTTATCCAACTGCTTTGAGATGGGAAAAGTTTTGCTTGCACAATTTTGGGTAGGTTTGGATGAGTTGCCCCAAACTTGTTTTTGTTTTTTTCTTTACTTCCTGGACACCTGATTTCTATCATTTTTATTGTTCTTGAAAATAAATGCCCCAAACAATCCTAACGTATGATGAACGGTTGCGGGAACTGGGCATGTCTAGTCGAAAGAAGAGCAGGACTAAGAGTGACGTTCTAGCAGTCTTCCCTCTGAAGGGCTGTCCCAGAGAAGAGGGGATCAACCTATTCTCCAAAGAACCCCAGGGCAGGATAGGAAGTCATGGATGGAAGCTTATCAAAGAAGAAATCCAATCTTGGATTAAAGAGAAAGGAAAAGAAGGAGGTGGGATGTGTAGGGTAGTTGGAAGAGAAAGAGGAGAGAGGTGTGGGTAGGAGGGGAGGAAAGGAAGAGGGAAGTAGGTAGGAAGGGTGAAAGAGAGGGTGGATGCGGGGGGGGACTGCCGATCACCTCTGAAAATATGATATTTAATAGGGTTTTTTTAATGATGTGCACCACATTTGTATTAAGAATTTGTTTATTTGAAAATTAATAAAAATTTGTAAAACAAAAGAGAAATTTCCTGTCAGTGAGAACAATTAGTTAGTAGAACAGCTTGCCTTCAGAAGTTGTGAGTGCTCCATCACTGGAAATTTTTAGGACATGATTATCAGACAGCCATTTTTCCAGAATTGTATAGGGCCGTGGTGGCAAACTTATGGCACGTGTGCCGCAGGTGGCACGCAGAGCCCTCTCTGTGGGCACATGCGCCGTCACCCCACTACTAGGCCTTCAACTGGGTTTTATAAAACCTTTTCGCTTTAGGCCTCCATCGCCGTGTGCAAAAAAAAAAAAGGTTCAATCAATCAATCAATCAATTTCAGCTTCTCGTGGGAAAAAAAAAGATCTCGCAAAGTTGGAATTGATTGATTGAACTTTTTAGTCCCACCCAGTCTGCCGTTACCACCACAGCCACGGCCACCCAATGGGCCACGCCCACCCAATGGGCCACACCCACCCGGCACCCGACGAAGCATAAGTGGGTTTTGGGTTGCAGTTTGGGCACTCGGTCCCTAAAAGGTTCGCCGTCCCTGGTATAGGTTTTCCTGCTCAAGCAGAGGGTTGGACTAGAAGACCTCCAAGGTCCCTTCCAACTCTTATTCTGTATAGGAGCGAGGTCCTTATAGACCAAGTGAGCAGCCAACAGACCCTTCCCTTCCAAGAGAGAAGCTTAGGGATAGAAAGGAGAAAGAAAAAGTGGATGGGGAAGTTGAAAGAGGAGGAAACAGCCAGAAGTGGAGTGTGTGTGTGCGTGCGTGCATGTGTGTGTGTGTGTGAATGAGTGAGTGTTAAATTCACAGAATAATTTCAGTGTGCTCAGTGACTTCCTTCCAGGCACAATTGTTTAATAAAAAGAGACTTGCCTCTCCCTCTACAAAGTCCTGCACCACAAGCCCGAAAAGTGTGATCATTCCCTAGGAACAAAACCCCAGCAAAGGGTGTCACCATCTCCTCTTGATTATTACCTGTGAAAACAAACACACACACACACACACACACATACAACTACTGAACAACCTCATTGAAAAAACAGTGTTGGTGACAGAAGCAGCAGCAGTTTCCTGCTGGAAACTGGAAAGAGGGCTTCTAAAGATCCCAGGATGAAGAGAGAATTTAATGCTTTGGGTCACTACTAAGTTCTTCTGGTGGGAGGAGGTTGAGAAAGGAAGGGAAGGCAGCACAGAGATTAACGAAGAACCTGAGTCAGTTGTGTTGACAACCTAACTCCTGTATGGCAACCCCATTTAGCTAGACAGAAATCTGGAAGGAAGCATTTCAAATCAGAGTTGTCCTTCTGCACAGAACCTAGCATTAGGTACTGTGGAAACTAGCCAACCTTGAAGGTATCTCTGCTGTCTTATTAAGGAGCTTCTGACAGATTTGGGCGTCATCTTGCTTGGTATGCATGCTTTGCATGTTATGCTTTTCAATGTGTTTGCTACAATTAACCAGAAAGCTTCAAACATCTTAATTTAATAATTTTAATAATTTAATTTATATACCGCCCTTCTCCCGTAGGACTCAGGGCGGTGCACAGCATATTAAAACAGACAAACAAAATACATCAAAGAACAAAAAAA